>NC_134268.1:21493533-21741506 GCF_031893055.1 Leptodactylus fuscus
CTATAAATGAGATTTACACTATTAATCGGGATTAAAATTCCCTACCAATTTGTGTATCTAGCGTCTAGTCAGACGGAAGGGTTTCCTTGGTAAAAGACAACAAACCTTGCATAGTCTGAGGGTAAGTTCACACAGAGTTTTTTGCGTCAGGGTTTTGGCAGAAATTCGCCTCCAAACCCTGAACCAAAAAACGCCTCACCATTCAAAGTACCGTATATACTCGAGTATAAGCCGACCCGGATATAAGCCGAGGCCCCTAATTTTACCACAAAAAAAATGGGAAAACTTATTGACTCGAGTATAAGCCGAGGGGGGGGAATGCAGCAGCTACTGGGAAATTTAAAAAATTAAAATGGTCTCGGAGTTTTTAGGTGCAGTAGTTGCTGGGGAAGGGGAGGGGGTGTTTTGGTTGTCTGTCTGCCCCTTCCCTGAGCTTGAGGACTGGGTTTTTTCTTCCCCCACTTGGCACTCAGCCTGGCTGAATATAGGGGATCTGCAGTGCTCCTATTAACCCCTTCCCGACGGAACAGGAGCACTGCAGATCCCCTATATTCAGTAGACCGGGCACTGTCAGACACAGGGATACCTAATGTGTATAATGTGTGTCACAGTCATTTTCTACTTTTATATGTATTCTAAGGAAAGGAGAGATTTACAACTTTTATTTTTTTTTAAAAAAGCTTTTTTTTCCCCCCACTATTTTATGGGAGATTCTATACATTGATATTCGGCTTATACTCGAGTATATACGGTACAAAACGCTTCTGAATCTTTTCCGCTAGCGTTTTTTTTCTGCTAGTGGCAAAAAAAGAAGCGAGATGTCCATTCTTTTTGAAGCCATGAGCATTTCCCACTCGCGGCTTCAATGCAAGTCAATGGGAGCCGGTTTTTCCTGCTCGCGGTTTTTTGGTCAGAAACCTGAAGCAGAACCTAAAACGGAAATGGAAAAAACCTGATCAGGAAACGCCAGGCGTTTTTTTAAATATAATTCATGACCACATCCCAAAAGGAAACAGATCAGGAAACTGCTCGAAAAACACCTAAAAAACCGCTTCAAATGGCAAAAACGCCTCAGGAAACTCCTTGCGCGTTGTCCGGTTTTGATAATGGCAAAACCCTGACCAAAAAACTGTGTGTGAACTTACCCTGATACTCTAGATAAAGGGGCTGATTTATCAAGACTTGTGCACCAGAAATCTCGCGTACAAACCATGAAAAAGTTGCACTTTTCCCCCGAGAAAAATCAAAAAAATTTGCAACTTTTTACGAGGCGAACTGGGGTGAAACCAATAGCCCTGTCAAATTTATCATCATTTTGGGGTTTTTTAGGTGCACCTATACAAAAGGTTGTGCCCAATTTATGATGAAGCGTGCACCTGGTCATAAATTAGGTGAACATTCTGGAAGGGCAAGCACCAGTCTTGATAAATCAGTCCCATCCATTTCCTACTTCTGGCTATCATACTGTACATTTGTAGTAGAACAACAAACAGGGAATAGTCAGAAGGCTCTGCTGGGTCCGACTACACAGGGTTTACTTGTCTCTTTCCATGGCGACACACACGAAACCAAAAATCAAAATTTTTAAAAAGTTGCTCTCTTTTTAGATGGACTTGAAAACGGTTCTAAGTAGTGAAGGATGGAGGATAGAGACGTTCAATCCATTTACAATTATGGGAAAATTGTTTCGGCTCCAGGTGACCGGTTCACGGGACATGACAGGTGAATGAGGGCAAGGATGGAACATTTCATACAGATTCCAGAATGACCTCATCCTACTTCTGATTCCTGTAGATACTGATTTAGAGGGCTACATATTAGATAATAATTCTATAAAATTCAACAAAACTAAATTAAAAAAAAAATACAATTTTGTTATTTTTATTGTTTTTTTTCATCCCTATTTTTGAATACGGTCCAAATTCCAAAAAATTCAGGTCTGTGCCCATTTCTCTATAATGTCATACTTATGGTCCAGGAAGCGAAGATCTATACTGCGTTATGGTGGCACCTCACACCACTCTGGAGACCTATGGAAATTGACTGTGCAGGGTTTAGGAGCAAAATGTAAATTTTTTTTGGCACTCCAGTTCAAGGACATAGGCAAGGGTCCTTGACAATAGGTTATTACTTGTAGAGATGAGCGAGTGCTATTCGAAACGGCCGTTTCGAATAGCACGCACCCATAGGAATGAATGGAAGCGGCCGGCACGCCGACTTTGCCGGCGGCTGGCCGCTTAACCCCCTGCGTCCATTCATTCCCACGGGAGTTTCGAGTAGCACTCGCCCATCTCTAGTTACTAGTAAAAGGACACCAACAAATAGAAGCCTAAAACTCAGCTCCCCCTGACCTCCTACGCGTACGACATGGAGTCATTTTGGAATCTGTATATGGTTTCCATCAATAATTTGTATGTTTTTGGGAGTTTTTTTTTTTTTAAAGAAATCATTTACATATTATGACTACTACAATTTGTCTAGGATTAGAAAAAAAAAAAAAAAGGTAAATTTTTTGGGTTTTTTTGCTTGCCAAACACAGCACCACTCTTATCCTTGGGTTGTATCTGGTAATGCAAGTTAACCCCTAATTCAAGCAAGTTCCAATACCAGGCAGCCTCCGGATAAGAGAAGGGCTGTTTTTGGGGCAACAAAACGGGGGACATTTATAATAATGGGTGTATAATAGATGTATCCAAGAGAGCCCACCAGAGGATCTTTCTATGGGTCCAGGCTCATTATTAAAAATCTGCAGTGGTCAAAAAGTGGTCAAATGGCCAATGCAAATTTTTGGATTTTTTTGTTTTTTAAATTCAGTTCCGCATTTATAAATGTTCTGACCGGCAAATGAGAGTTTAACACAAAAGTGACAGAGATTGACTTACATTACAGCTTTCGTCATTGTCTGGTCGGTGCGGAATGATAAAAGAAGTGACGGATAACCGGCCATCACAGCTGTCAGCCGGCTGGTTGAAATCTAGACAGCTGGTTATAATACAGAAGTAGTGAGTCGGGACTGGTATCGTTCCATCGACGAACCTAAATAGTGGGGGACAAAAGATACATCTGTAATGCCTGGGGAGTAGTAGCCATTGTGTAACATGGCCATTATAGAGCATCAACACTATCCAATGTAATAGCTCCGTCATGATCTAATGTCCCCATCTCACACAATAAGACGATTAACCTATTGGTAGGTGTTTGGAATT
The DNA here is from genome assembly GCF_031893055.1 of Leptodactylus fuscus. NCBI lineage: Eukaryota > Metazoa > Chordata > Amphibia > Anura > Leptodactylidae > Leptodactylus > Leptodactylus fuscus. The sequence goes on from NC_134268.1 coordinate 21,496,740, forward strand.
TGGTAAGAAATTGGAGAATGCAGAGGATAGCCACCCAAAATGTGATAAACATTGGCCAGGTGTTTAATGGGGGCCCTGACTGCAGATGTTGGGGTAAAGGCGGATTGGGCTTGATATAAACAGCTGCCTATAGGGATTGTCCACTGATTGACTCTACTTACTTCTCCCGGGCAGTGCCACTCATAGGCCGGGGAGCCACTCGGCCTATGGGTTGCGCTGCCTCCTCCTGACTCTCCGGTTCTCAGAGGTGCAATGGGGGCTGGTTTTACTATAGTCCGATAGTCCCCATAGCACTTATTTATATGGCCAATTTTCAAGGTACTATGTACTACAGACAGCAATGGTGGTGGGAATGGAGCCCGTGAGATTGGTTGTACAGTCCAAGAAGTGGAGTAAACCAGGTACTGATTCTGATCACTTGACATGGAGTCAGAATCCGCCCGAAAAATCCAGATCCATGTTGAAACTAATCCTCAGAGGAAGTAAAATTAAACTCCCTGGACAACCCCTCGAAGGGCTTACGAGCACAAAGGTCATACAGCGCTGAACCTCTGATGCCTGTTGTAAAGGCTCTGTCAGAGGAGTTGTGTATATATAGATATTCTCCACAATGGAGGAAAAGGTAATCTAAGAGCACAAATTTTTTCGTTTTTTCCATTGGATTCATCGGATACCCAACCCATACAAAAACCATCAGTCTACCTTCTTATCAGAGGCATACAGTGGTAGGTAAGGGCCTCATGCATCTCTATAGGGTCTATATTGGATTTGGGCAAGTTGTGTCCTATTCTCAGGATAGGGCATGAGTTGGATCGCTCTTGCCCCCACCAATTAGAAGAGTGGGGTAATAATGTCCTCATTCTGAATAGACGGCACGGATCCATTCATTCAGTGGGAATGCTGGAAACAGCCAAACTCTCGACCATTGCCTCAATGAGAACGGGGTACAAATCTCCCCCGTTCTCCTGATCGGCGGGGCTCTGTATAATGTATATGTAAGGGCTCTGTATAATCTAAATGATCTGATTATATAATAACTGAGAATAAGTGGTAAAAAATTTGGGGGGGCCCAACCAACTATTTTTGGCCAAACCTTGCATGTACATGACCAGTACAGCCCATTACCATAAATCAGTGGACACACAAATATAACTCATCAGACAGGCCCATGATGGAGTGCGAACAGAATCCTAGTGCTTATACTAGGAAGGCCAACCTCTTACGTTTTAATTTTGTCAGGGGTGTCGTATAAGCCATCGTAGTCGTAGTCAAAGATAGGTCCGGCGAGGACATTGACTCCATTCCTCTCTGAGGCGTACCGTTTTACTAAGACTCTCTGAAAATAGTTCCAGATCCCTGAAAAACAATAAAATAAAATTTAGGACTTGACTTGCAAATGTGATTCTTACTTATTAGGCCCCGTTCACATTGGGTGTGGATGTAGATTTTGATCCGGTTTCTGATGCGGGAAGCCGTGTCAAAATATGGCCAAAATCCGCCTGTCGCGACTTTCGACAGTCGCGGCACTCCGGTCCAGCATAGGCCCAAATGAATGGGCCTAGTCTGGAAGGTGCTGCCACAAGGAAAGAAAGGGCAGCTCGCTTCTTTTTTCCCTGAGCAGGAACATACTGCTCACGGAAAAAAAGAGCGCTAGTGGTCTCCATAGACCTCTATTGTGAGGGGGCGGATTGTGACGTGGATTCAGCGCCAAAATCCGACCCCTCTTGCCCTGTGTGAACTGAGCCTTAAAGGGGTTGTCCCATCACAAGGATCCTATCTATACTGCCCACCAAATGACGCAAGAAACCAGGAAGAAAGAAGATTTTACAGCAGTGAAGACTGGTGAGTATGCGACGTGGGAATACCCCTTTAAGAGCAATAAAGAGAAAAAATTCAGGGTATAGAAACCATAAGCATGCATGCTGGGCCAATCTTATAGGTCACATTTGTAGCAGTCCCTTATCTCATGGCCTAATAAAGGATCAAGCATGTTGGAATTCGATCTGTCCAATCCTGAACTAAAACTCATAGAAAAATTATTCATTGGGCAGAGTATTAGCGTCCCTATAGAGCGACATACTTTTGAAGGCAGGGTATATGGGGATGACGTTTGTGATGAGGAACGCGTCGTATTTGGCATCGGCAGAAGAACTTAATTCTGAAAGATAATAAATTCAGTGAATCCAAAATCAACAATAAAACAGAAAAAACAGATGATATATGTAATATACAATACTGGATAGGAGTATGGTGTATAAACTTATAAAGGACATCGACATTGGCCATTTTCTAGGTCAGGCCACTTCTGGTGAACTGTACAGAGCCTGAACACAACATTGGTGGAAGTGGCACCAATATCTAGACTGGTGGGGGACTCAAACTCGGAAATCCTGTGGATAAGTGGTTTTGAAGAAACCGTAGTATTCAGACAAGCTCCGCCGCTTCTACTACTAAGCAGAGTGCCGGCTTGGTATTGTTGCTGGGCCCCATTTGCTTGAATGGGACTGAGTTGCATACACACCATGTGACCTATGAACATGAAGTCACCGGTCTGTGTAGTGGAATCGGAGCTGGACTTTGATCGACTGATCAGGTCTGGAACCCCCTTAGGATAGGTCATCAATATTTTAGTCCTGAAAAACCCTTTACGATTATAGGGTTGCCTGGGATAAGGAAAGAAGGTCTGATTCATTGCCATGACCACCACTTGTCCACAAGCTTTGTCTAGTATATTTATTTGAGTTGGGTTAAAGTTGCAATACCAGCACTGCCCATGGGCAGGAGTGGCGCTGTTGTTTAATAATTAAAAAAAAAAAAAAAAAAAAAAAAGTATATGCTTGACTTTATAAACTAGAAATAGATGCCGGCCTCTGGTATGTGCATTTCTTCATCAGTCTGCAGCCTTTCACACAGAACATTGGGTACTAGGTGAAGGCTACGCCCGGCGCTGTTCAGTCTCTTCAGGGCTACGACTGACAGCAGCATAAAGTAATCTACAAGGTTAATGAAATCCCACATACACACACATCACATGAGGCCGAGATAACACTCACGGGGTGGGAAGAGGAATCCATAGGACATCTGTTTATCTGCCTTGTAAGCTGAACAGCTCTGACTGTTGCCTGGAGAAATGCGTGGGTCCAGCCGTACACAGCTTGATAAATAATCCGGGATGCCAGATACTTCAGCCTGCCATGGGGGGAAATGTACAGTGAAATAAGAAGATTCTAGCAACAGGTATGTGTATACAGGGGCGTAATGGGAAGCTCCTGGGCCCTAGTGCACACACGGTAAGGTGGGCTCCATCTTCTCCATCTATATACATACTGAGGTCTTCTTCTATGGCAGGCATGACCTGGAGAGATGCGTGGGTCCAGACGTACTCTGCCATCGCTAGGAGTATGGGGCAAAGGCCAACATGGGAATTCTAGTAAGAAGGTTTCACGGCTGGGAGTAGGGTCGTAATTGTCCACCAGAGGAACCTCCACTGGGCCCAGGCTCTAACACAATAATGGCCCTCACAAATCCAGCTAGGACAACCCAGTTTGGAGGCTTAGTAGGGTCTATTTCTATGGGAGCGATGGAGGGTGGACCCTCAATCATTTTATCCCGGGGCCCAAGGAACCTCAGTCCAACACTTTCCAAAAGTTTGGCATGTAAACAATTTGTATACTGAGGGGACCCTGGAGGGGGTAAAACAGAACATGTTTTGAACGCCCCATAAAACTTTATGGGTCCCTGTCTTTCATGTCCGAGTATAGTTTTGCTGCCCACTAATGTTTTTGAGGCCACTGTCGGGGTCAGATTACTTAATGTCTAAGGGGCCACCAATGAGGGAAAGCTTAATGTCTGAGGGGCAACAGGTTAAATATTTGAAGGGCATTTCACTGTGTGATGGGCCACTAAAGGGCATTATAATGTAGGTGGCCACTAAGGAGCCATTATAACGTGTAAGAGTCACTAAGGGGCATTATACCATGTGGGGCCATTATAATTTGTGCGGCTAGTCTGGTATACCAAGCCCTCTCAGTCCATGATACGGACCTGCTTTGACACGGTGTACGATGTCCAGAGCGGAATCTGCAGTGATTCACTGTAGCCGCTCACAAAGTCGCTGTGGTAGAGCACGCTGTACTTGGTTTTGAATAACACCGCTGGACGCCCGTATAAGAGGTTTTTGTCTGAAAATATAGATGCGAAGCACAGATGAACAAGGGACGCAAACACATACCACAAAGCGAGCAAACTGCAACAAAAAGTGACAAAACATAAAAAATTAAAAGCTCCATATACAAGCTACACAGAGACATGGCCGCACAATACACAGACATGGGCCGTCACAAGCATGAAGGGGTGTCTGTGTCAATAAAGGATCGGTCCCCAAGTCTAAAAAGCATTGAGAATGAGAATTATGGCATACTGTTTATCCAGATCCATTCGAAGGATAAGCGCTGTTACTATTGATGTAAATTGGGGTCTACAAGCCAAGTGGGCGGTAACTGGTTTCTCTGGGGGTGGTGTGCGTGTCTGCAGGGCTGCATCTGCCATGAGGAAAGAGGAGTATCTCGCCTCAGGCGGCATGTTGCCCAAGTCTGGAACAGAACTGCTATTCAGAGTATAATGATCGGAGGCCCAGGTGAGGTGATTAAATATAAACAGTGTCACTCACCTCTCCTGGGCTTCGGCGCACCCCCTATTTTCCCCCCGTTGTCTTCAGGCATCTTTTCGCTTCCTCAATGAATTCAGCTTTAGACTGTGATATAGCATAAGTGGTCAAATGGGTGATGTCAGCGCCATGACCCATATTGACGCCAGCTTAACCCACATGACCATGACTCACAGGCCTTAGAGTCCTCTGACGTCATTAAGGAAGTCCATTTTTCCATGCCAGAGCCCAGGAGAGGTGAGTAACATGTTTTTTGATCACCAGAGTATACAAAAGTTTGTGGGTGGGTGAACCCCCAAAACGTTGGGTTTGTCCAAACCTGAAATTTTTGTAAACTTCATAGCAAAAACCTTATAGCCACTAAAGGACTATAGTGTTTGAAGGGGACACTGTGGGGTACTATACTAGAGGAGCCTCCACTTAATACACAATAGGCACCGGGCTTTAGAGCGGCTTCCTGACACTGAAAGACTCATTACAGAGCGTTGACTAGAATTAGGTATTTGTGGTGCGATTCCATGTCACCCTCCTCATATTTCTCCTCATATCTATCCTGACTTGCTGAGTCAAGGAACTTCAGAGACTGCGGCTGGTATTGCACAATGGAGTACGATGGGTGACGGGAACGTGATTTGGACAGGATGAGAAGTTCTTTTATAGTTTGTTATTGTGATGTAAAAACAGCTTGTCCTCAAATTCACAAAAAGTGTTTGTCTTCCCTCTTATTTTTCCATTATCTTAAGTCACACATGGGAAGGAAGCCAAAACACAAACATGTCAGAAAACGTGATCACTCCGACTGGTCAAGAAGATGCAAGTGTTAGTTAGCAGGTGACTTAAAGGGAGTGTCACTAGACCTCAGCATATCACCCCAGCCCGCAGAGTAGGGTCACCTGAATCAAACAGAGTTTCCCCCTTGTGAATCGCTGTCTCAGTTGCCAAGATATGTAAACATACAAGGGATCTCTTTGGTGAGGGTGCTGCCATTGCTCCAAAGACACGAGTGGCCACACCCTCACTGCTCCAAAGAGCTCATTTGCATATTGACAAAAACAGCACTCTCTCGCCAGAGGCAGCGATTCACAAGGGGAAAAACACTGTTTGATTCAGGTGACCCTAACCTATCTATCTGCGGACTTGGTCGGTGTGCTTGGATCCGGTGACAGACAGAATCCCACTTTATAGTCCTTAGGAGAAAGGGAATAAAATGCAAAAATTTCAGCAATTGTAGTCCACAAGTACGAGTTGCAATTCAGTTACAGCTAACATTATGATATTATGGTTTGCAGTCACACATCACAAATTAACAGTCCAATAGTAAGGAAACTTAAGGCACTGTATCACACATCACATCCCCTTTAATTGACCTCATCCGTAAACAGATATAATATGTGATACAATTGCTTTGTATTGTAATAATTGCACCGAAACGCGTCAGTCCTACTCAAGTTATAGCAACAGCTTAACTAACGAACCTGTATTTCATATTATATTCGGAACGGGAGCCTTAATACAGCGGAGCTATAGGAAGGGTATTGAAGACCCCATTAATGACCCATCACACCATCAGGTATTAGAATTGCCACTTTGGGCAAAAAGATTTGAGCACCGTCTGCTCTGAGACTGAAGCTGAGCAGTTTTCTATTTCACTAGCACCTTGGAGGTTGGAGTTAGTTATGGTACAGACAGTAGGAGTTGGGAGGGGAAGGATCTAGTGTGCTCAGGGGTGTGGCCCTCCTTCTATAGTGTACGCCCCCGCTTTAGTAACAGTAGCAGTTCCGGTTAGGATTAGGGGGTCATATTAATGCGTGACCCAGACATGACTGCACCAAACATAAGGCGTGTTAGTTTCATCTGGCATTTACCAGCTGGACAGCCATTAAAGGTTTAGTTTCAAAGGCTCACCAGCACTGCTTGTAAGGGACACTCCTGAGGGCATCTCTGGCGGGTTTTCCAATGAAGAAGTACTTAAGGCTGCTTCTTCTGAGCTGCTAAGTAACCTCTCAAGTGCAGCCCCTTTAATCCAAGATTGAAGAAAGAAAAATGACAACGTGACAAGTCATATACTGCAGCAGTTTGTCACCTCCACCTTCACCCACAGGCAAGACACAGCAGAACAGGGGCTTTCATGTGGTTTCCAAAAAAATTGATGGCTCACGTTACACAAAAACACACAGACGGACGGGACAAGGACCAAGTACTAACAGGACGAGTAAGTCAACATCAATAAGGAATGAACAAACCTGTATTTCTTGGTGGCACCTCCTTAATCTCATTGCTAAGTTCATCTACTGCCACATCTGTCAATACAAACAGATACAAGAAATTAATTGATCGGATACAGAACAAAAAAAGTTGCTTACAGTGAGGAGATCCTACAAAAAAAAAAAAAGGAGAACAAGTCATCTAGAGATTGGTCTCCAAGGCACAATCTCCAGATTTATCCTGATGGTATGGTCCATAGACTGACCAAGTCATTGAGAAGATCACGATGGATCGATCGATCATTGTAGCAGAAATGAAACCCAAGTGGATGAGGTCAGTAGATATTATGGGGGTGGACATTTCTGGTACAACAATATTAGTAATTTAGTCTGATTAATGGTCAGTGTTATTTGTTCCTTAGTGGTTTTAATTGGAAAAAAAAAAACAAATTGTGAAATTTACCAAATTTTATCAAAGAATTTAGTAATGGTAACTGCAAACCATAATGTTTTATGTAAGTTCTAAGCAATGTATATTATACGTTACTACCTATGGGAGATACTTACCCGATTTTATTTCATTTGATTCAGTCCTACTAGGTGGGTGGGGCAAAAAAGCTGTAAGCCCATTAGCGTGCAACTATGATAAATGGCCCCAATGGGCAGAACTACAAAAAATGGCCCAAGCCTAGCTACAATGTTCACTCTAGTGAATTCAAGTCATAAATCTACTTGCTGAATATAAGGCACTTGGGGTACTTAAAGGGGTTGTCCAGGACCCATTGGAGCCTATAAATAGGTAGCTATATTTAGAGGTATGGATGAGAAGTCCATATACAAGAGAACCCAAATAGTACCGCTAGATAGTGGAACCCACTAGCTTGTAAGTCCCCACAAAAAGGAACACTTGAGTGGGCACCCTCAACATCTAGACCATGGTGGCTACAACTACTGTAATGTCCATGTTTAAGTCCACTAAAGTTGAAGCAAGCCAAGTTCAGGGTCAACAAAGACCTACAGTTTGAGGTGTAGCTATAAGGGGTGCAGAGGTATCAGTCACTCCCAGGCTTTGAGCCTGAGGAAGGCCCGTAGATTTTGAGGTCCTATCACAAGGCGTCTGTGTCTGTCTTGTGTATTGGAGAAGTTTAACATGGGGGTTGGTAATTTTTGGTCAATGAGAGGACATCCCAGACAAAAACTTTACATAGCAGATGCAGACATCACACTAGGGCTCGTTCTACTAAACCAAATGTAATGGTTTTAATGAATTACTTATTGCCATCTTGTTTGTAAGTTGGGTTACAGATGTTTTTAAACAGAAGTGACCATTAATCGTATTAGGATGCGGATATAGAGAAAGCAGATATACCTATAATGTACGGATAGTCAAGATCTTCCAGCATGGTAAGATTGGCTAAAGAGGAAAATGGGAGGAGGGGTTTAGTGTTGGGTCTTGATCATCAATAGCGGCTTTCAAAATTGTTTAAGGCAACTAGAATATATGGGAAGGGCCAGATTGGGGCACCCTAATATTCCTTCGCGAATATTAGGGTATGTGGAGGAACAGATCTTCATGGCGACATCATGGCACTCAACATTGCAGAAGAGCTGTAATGGTCCATCTTTGCAGATCTTTCCATCGAACAGTCATGAAAAGTTTTATTAAGTCTTGCTGAGAAATCTATTAGAACATGGAAAAATCTGAAATAACCCAAAAAGTTCCTTAGAGAAACAACAAATCGAATGGGAAAGGGGAACCTCTCTCAAAAATATCCATTACCAGTGGTTGATATCTCTTGTTGGTTGGTTGGTAAACCTCAGTAGATGGTCCTGACCGCTACCATCGTAGTACAAAGCAATACATTGGCAGTTAATGATAGAAAATTCTCTATGTACGTTACGAGACTAGGAGGTCCCACTTTGACAAAGACCTTCTGTGTGTGCCACAGATCAGGACCATTCATAATAGAGTTATTGCTTAACCGATTCTGCTTAGCCTGGATCCAATGAAAGTGCACGGCCACAAGGAGGACATTTTACAACCATGACGCCATATTGTTCTTACCATCATTTCCTTTAAGATATAGTCGTTTATTCAATTCCTCAGCCTTGTTCTTTACATGAAAGATAAACCACAAAAAAGTTATTTAGCAAAAATCAAAAAACATTCTATAGCTTCAGTAATGTGTCTGTACATGTGTAGCTCTGCAAAATAAGACTATTTCGGGAGAAGGAAGCCATGTTTCAAGCTATTCCGAAAGTCAATGTTCGACTCATTAGAGTTTTAGAACATGACCCAGCAGGCAGGCTTTGTTGAGAGCCAGGTGTTTTTGGCCTATAGGAGACCTATTTTGCATACCTTTCCCAGGGTGCATTGCCTTTAAAGCTTCTGCTAGCTGCTGAGGGGTGTCAAAGTCCTCACAATAGACACTTCAAGAAACAAGATGACATTTAATAAAATTGATCTATTCGGGTCTTAACATCCTGGGTCATTATTTCTTTCACTATAGTCCCCCAAATACAAGTTTCCAGGGTGCTCCATACACTACAGGTGCATGTTGAGATATACGTACATAGTTTCCAAAACCACTCCCCTTTATGTGGCATCACTTCCTGCTCTGCAGCTATTGGCTGAAGCTATGACTCACAGACTTCCTGCTCTGCAGCTATTGGTTGAAGCTTTGACTCACAGACTTCCTGCTCTGCAGCTATTGGTTGAAGCTTTGACTCACAGACTTCCTGCTCGCCCGCCCCTACACACCTGTCATATTGAGAGCTCTATTCTAGCAGATTTTCCCTTGGACCAAAAAAACAATGAAAATGACCTGAACATTTGACATATGCCACATACAACAGTAACAGCAGATATTTGGTGGCATCTACCTTATCATCACAAGAACATCCAAGCTCTTCATTGACAGTGGATTGAGAAAGTACTATGGGGACGGGTTTGGAGACTTCATCTGGTAATGTCGGCTTGTGGGATGCTGCTCGTAAGAGATGGTTTAAGCTTCCGTGAGTTCCATTGTTGGGGGCAGGTTTCAAACCCAAGAGATCTGTAGAGACAGAAAGTGATAAGTAATATAAAGTAAAAACATTACACACACATACAGATGGGATAAAAATCCTAAGTGGCCAAAGATTGGACTCTAGAAGTTGTATGGTACCCAAATGGATGACCTTGAAACTCAAGAGGTAGGAGGTGGGGGAACTTGTTCATATTTGAAGTGGTTTTCTTGGACTAATTTTAGGATAGGTTATCAATATGGGATCAATTGGGTCTGGTCTCCCAACATTCTCAGAGATCGACTGGTGGACACGGCACTACACATACAATTGAGGCCGTCTCCAGGACAGTTAGGAGGGCCAAATCATAGGGTTCACAAATCTAAATTTTTTTGGAAAAACTTTTTGAAACACATTCCCACAGAAATGGCAAATTAAATGAAACTTTCGACACAATATTAAAACGAAATGCAGGTCGGGTCACTCACCACACATGACATTGTAGAGCTCAATGTTCTCGAAAGGAGGAACTTTATTCTTGTATTTAAATGATGGGCCATGACCAACAAAGACCGTCTGGTGAGGAAAAAGAAGTCACCATCACTCAAATCTCATCTCAGCAAATCTCATCTCATCAATTCCCTTCATCTGAAATGCATCAGACCTGATGTTTGCCAAAAATGTCACAAAGTTCACATTATTAGACAAGCAATATTTATATCCTCCAGAACCCAAAGCAGATAGCAAGGTGTGCAATCTCATATACATAAAAAAATAAGTTTCTGTCTGTCTGTTCTTTATGCGCGACCAATCGACTGGACCGATCTTCACCAAATTTTGCACACAGGTACATCCGGTGTCTGAAAAGGTTTTAGATCGGGTCTCAGCACTCTATGACGTACCGTTCTTGAGATACAATATTCCCAAAAAATGACCTGCATTAGCCAATAGAAGCCTGCAAGTCTTTCACTTATATTTCAACTGCCATACACACGGTGGTCACATGTACCTTATCAGCTAATAGAAGCTTGCAGGTGCTTAGTCTCCACATGCACACAGATTTACTCCAGGTTTCCATAAAAACCCAGCCATTTTTCTTCACTGCTATAGGTCAGCTTTAAAAGGGGCAGGGCACTGTGGATGACACTGTTACACAAGGTCACATACACACAGCTTTACTCCAGGTTTCCATAACAACCAGTCGCATGTTTTTCACTGATATCCAAACTGAGATGCACATGATGCTTATGGACCAATGGAAACTCGTAGGTTCTTCAGTCTTCACATACACACAGCTTTACGCTAGGTTTCCTTAGCAACCAACCTATTCTTATGGGACCACTACACAAACAACAAACGAAATATACTCGTGCGAAGTTGGGTCTTACTGCTAGTACAAAATAAAATCCTACTAACTACAGCACTAGAGTCCATAGGAGTAATCAATTCAGCACAAATCAAATTTGTTAAATTTCTCAAGAAGTTTGAATTTCAGTGAATCCAAAACTTTTGGCATTTGGCTGACAAAAACGGATTAAAATGGTGGCCACCATTTTACATAAAATGGCCCAACTAGAAAATACTGCTACTTTGTGTGAGAATACGAAGAGTATGTCAGACAGAGAACAAGAGATAGCAAAAGCACAGAATACAGATAGATAGTGGATTAGCGTCAGTGAGTTAGATTTGCAATAGATTGATAGATACTTAGTGAAAGATAGGCATCAGTCAGTGACAGTGTGTTAGTCAGGCACAGGCAGCCATTGCTGCTGCGGCTATACATTACATAAATTCCACAGGATAAGTCATCAGTATATGATCTGTTGGGGTCCCACACCCGGACCACACACAGACCAGCTGTTCTGGCAGTCAGAATCTGCTAGTGGATGGGGAGCACGTGCAGCATTCAAGTAATAGGAGCGTCAAGGCAGCACCGCCTACTGCATAGTGGTGGTTCTGGGGAACTGCAGCGCTGCTCCTATTACTTGACTATTGTACGTGTTCTCCATCCACTAGCACCGTCTGCCATCTGAAGACTGATCTATCTGGGGTCCAGGTGTCGATCAATATGAAAAATCAGCCCCAGGAGTTTTCCCTTTGGTACCTGCATGCTGCTTATCTTGTTGTCATAGCCGTGATCCCCTTGGAAGCTGCACTTCCCTGCTTTTTTGTATACATCCACTTGTTTTCTAGGCACAAAGACACACAGTTCAGTATCAACAGGGAGAATTATAATGATATAAAATAAAATTTTCTATTTCTATAAAATTACATTAAAATTCATGTATTTGATATATTTACAGTGATTAGAGCTCCGTTTGTCTTATACACAGTACAATGAAATATTTTGGTCGACCTAAACCACCAGGAGGAGCTCATTACACTCAATAGTAAAACAGTAAACTACGGGCTCCTAGGCTCCCTCTGGTGGTGACTGCAGGCAGCCTGAATTTGATAGATTTGGGTATTGAGCTTGCGCCTTCATTCAACTTTGATATTTAAGAATTTTACTAAATCTCTGTTATTCCTCAATATAAAAACTATTTCTTTTTTTTTTCTTTTTTTTTCTTGGTTTGAAGATATTTCTTGAGCAGGGACTAACTTTGCGACGTGCCATGTCCGTTCTACCAGTAGATGGATGTCCTCTATCCTTCGGTTATTGGCGTAGTGCAGCCTCTTTGGGAGATGATGCTTCAGGTAAGGCTTAAAGTGCTGATCTTTGCTCTTACACTGGAAAATAAAAAAGCAAACAATGATTTTTGGAAAGAACACAATGGGTCTGAAAATTGACTTATATTATATGCAATTCAGCCTATATTACTTTCCATAGATGGCCCTTATTTGCAATGACGCTTGCAGGGGGTCTGCATGCAATGTATTGTGAGATCCGGAATCCGAATAGTTGAGTAGTCACATTGCCTTTATATCAATTCCAATAAATCTCCATTATTGAAAAATCCAACATAACATGAAGAGACTGGTGAAGACAGATCGTGAACTCTCAAAAATTTCAAAAAGTTTTCACTACGGACCCACCCCCCACAGACAGACACAAAACCAGATTCTTACCGTTAGATTGGCAACAATAACTTTTGGGTCATCTGGAGGAAAAAACAACATAACAGACAATCACTACATCTTCTGGATTAGCGTAGGAAGCAAAAATTTTGGTAAAATTTTTTATGTAGGCTTTTCGAATCAACACCATAAACTTAAGGTAGTGCTTCAAAGTGCTTGAAATGGACTCGACATGTCCCATCCCCATTTGAGCCTTTCTTACACACAGTGCTCAGTATGGAATCCTGACCTTCTATAGCACGTATCAGAAGGTTACGCTCATATAACCACTAAGGCACCAGTGGTATATGCAAAAAGTTACAGCTCGAAGAGCGTTCAATTTTCAATGCATTGAGTGAAGTCTTCGAAATGCATTGAAAATGGAGGAGTGACTTACCCCTAGTCTCAAATTTTCTAGTACAGATATGACAGTACACTTCTCTCAGGTCACCTCTACTGCCATAGGAATGAGCAATGAATGTGCCCGATATTTTTTTCTTCTTTGAGTTTCCTACAGCTTTAGGACAACAGTGACCTGGAAGACGAAGTGCCTGCTTATATACAAGGTCTACCTCTCCAGGGTCATAAATACCAATAACTGAAACCATGTACGGCCAAGATCGGCCGGGTTCAAGATATTCAATGTGGCATGGATATGGAGGAGACAGATCGCAACCACAAGTTGCAAATCAAGGAGTGTGCATGTAACTTAGCAGTGTCGGACTCAGGATCCTTAAGCCCACCAGACAAAATAATTCTGGAGGCCCAAACTCCAACAACCTCCAAGTACTAGACTAGAGCACCCTTCCAATTTGTGTGTCTTCTGCTGGACCATTATTGTGTTAGGCCCTGGGCCCACAAGAGGATCCTCTGTTGGGCTAGTCCGACACTGCAAGTCAACTTATATCAATGAATAAGACAGCAGTTCTCATAGAGTTACTTAAATTTTTTTAGAAAAATTAACTTTTTTTGGAAAATTGAGACCATAAATTACTTCTAATGTTTTATAATTATTTCTGATCTCCAAGCAGGTGGCGCTCCACTTACGTTTAGGTACATTGTTCTTGGTGCGCATGCGTCCCAAAGAGCCGGGCAAGAAGACAAAGTCGTCCACGTTACTGAGATATGAAGTAAGAAATTCTGTCTTTTCACAGTTTGCTTCTTCCATGCCTAGGGGTCAAAAAAAATGTGACAAACAGATAAATAAGGGCACTGAGAACCTTCAAGGAACTGAACAGCGACTCTCTAGAATTTTTGAGCATGTAGTCTTTTTGAGTCCTATAGGGACAAAATTGCCTATAGCATTACTGGTGCCTTGAAGTAAAAAGAAATGGGTCTGAATCCATGCAAGTCAACATTCTCAATGTGGTTCCTGCCCTGTTTGCATGGGATCCTTCCATTGAAGTAGTTCATTCGTGAAGATACCGCTGTCAACCAAGAAACAGATTTCTGTCCGGACCCCCATCAATTGGCTGCTATCACTAGAGGTAGAGGAGATAGCCATAGATATAAAACCATATGGTCCACCTTATCATAAATACACGAGTTGGGTCTGTTAAAGTCACCCTTTGTGGGCAGCTCTCCACTCTTGCGCGGGACTTTTGCCATGAGACAACTTTTAAGACTTCATGGATATGGTTGACATGAAGGTTCTACATTGTTCCAATGGCCAGGCAAAATTCAAGAACCTAGTTGGACTATTCATCCTGTCCCAAGTATGTCCCCCTGAAATTGGATTAGGAACCCATGGTGGGCAGCTCTCCACTCTTGCTCGGGACTCTTGCCATGAGGCAACATTTAAGACTACATGATACGGTCGACATGAAGGTTCTACATTGTTCCAATGGCCAGGCGATGATCTTCTTCAGAGTGGTTCCCAAACTTCTAGTTGGACTATTCATACTGTCCCAAGTATGCCCCCCTGACATTGGATTAGGAACCCATGGGCGATATTGTAAGTTCACAGATCTCCTGCCCTAAAATTCCAGAAGTTTTATAGAGTAACAGGTTGGGTTATAACATTTTTTTCCTTCTGTGATTAAAGGTCCTTCTGATCCTCGATTTCAACACCCCAGCTGTGATCACACGCACAGTCTGTTCTCGTCTACCTTGACCTAAATATAAAATCATCGACTTCCAACAAGCGGGCTCATAGTTGAATAAACTTTGTGAATTATTTCAGATTGAAGTCTTTTTAATTAAAACATCAAAATGTTCGTAGAGCGGAGCCATGATAGACGTGGAAGGTCAGAGCCAGCGATTGCCTGACGGGAGACGTCAAGACCCTGCTGAATGCCAAACATTTCCACCAAGGAACATAGAGCTACTGAGTTACCGTCACCTGAGCCAAGAAACCTCATATCAACCCTGATATTTGTCAAAGTGCATGTACAAACCTTGTGCCAGACTAATCCCCCCCTAACTGGAACAAATTGTCGTAAGAGGCGCAACATGGAACACAGCAAGTGGGAAGTCAAACTACGAGGACACCTAAAACGAGAGCGCGGTCATAGCGCAACACTGACTGCACAGCTAAGGCAGAAGAAAAATTATTACACGAACGGGGGAAAATAAGTGAATGTGATAATATTCCATTCTCTTAATATACACTATATAGTAAAGCAGCAGTCTGTGCTCCAGAGCTGCCCTTCCTGGTATAATATAGGATACATATTGTAAGTGCAAGCCTTGTTAAAGGGGTTGTACTGTTATGGATACTTCTCCCCTGTCCACTGGTGTACCATCGCTAGGGGCCCCAATCACTGGGACCCCCAGTGATCCGGAGGACACTATGGACTCCATTTGAATAGACACCAATATGCTGGTGTGAACAGCGCTCCATTCACTTTTATGGGGCTGCGGGCACTGCTGGAGATAACAGTCCTAGCAGCACCATAGAAGTGAACGGAGCACCGGTCGTACAAGTACACTGGAGTTCCATTCTGAAGAAGGCCTTAGGGGGACTTTTGGTTTTCCGTCCTCCAGATCAATGGACCTAGTGATCGGGGCCCCCGCAACTGGACACTTGTCACCTAACCTAGGGATAAGACATAAGTGTCCATAACAGGACAACCCCTTTAAGAGGGGTTTTTCAGGTGCAACATAGATCATGTTTACACATCTCCCCAGGTTTCCTTGATGCGGACAACGCTCTAGAGATCAGGAAGTCCCTGTGCCTTCCTTAAGCAAACACGACCTGTAAGGCAATTTATCTGTGCCCTAACATCAAAATTTTTGGCTTTTCCCAATTATACAACCCATTATAGAACTAAAATTAATATGGTGTCCAATTGTCAAAACAGAAAAACAGAACAAGCCAGTAAAGTTACCATGATCTCCAACAAACATGATGTTGACGCATCGATGCAGCTTCATTTGCTTCAAGCCGTCCATTAACATGCCGACTACTCCATCGATGTCCTTCAGTTGATTTATCAGCTACGAGAAAAGACAAGTCATCATCCATCAACTAAGACGTGAAACCAAAGACACTGCCCTTTATATTCAGAGATTTCAGATACAAATTAACTAAAGAAAACATGGCAGAATTCCAGATCAGTTGGCGCCAAAAAGCTGACGTCACATGACCTTAGTGCGATATGAGCCTATAGGTCCTTTAGATCAGTGACTCGCAACTTCAAGTCATGTGCCCTTTAGCAACAAAACGTTCCAACTGAGTAGCCCCAAGGATCTTTGTGGGGGCACCCAGAGGTGGAACCTGATGTCCTTGGTCCAAAATCTATAATGGGGCTTCTACCTTGTGCTATTTAGGATAGAGGCATGTTTTTTTTGTAGCAGAGGGACCTCTGGACCACTTCTAGCCATGCCCATGGGGTCACCTGTGGATAATATGCACTTGTACGGGGCTAGAGCAGAGTCAGGCGGTGTGTGGCCTAATGGCGGCAAGCTACACCCAGTGTAGAGGTGATCCAAACATGTGGGGGAAGCTTCAAAATCTGGTTGTGGTTAACGTGCCTTAAAAGTAAAAGGAACTAGCATGTTGAACTCAACTCCTCGATCCTTCTCAACTTTGATATCTGCAATTGGGACATATTATTGTCCAATTCACCCAAAATCAGCAGGTCCAACCAACGTCAAAGCTTACCACCAACAAATAAAAGCAAACTTCTCGGAAATGAATAGTGCCAGTGAATAGGAGAAACTTTTTAATATATCTTATTAATGAAAAATGCTTCTTTCTCCGTTTATCAGACTGTTTTCCTCCTCCTTCCTTTCACTAATACAATCTGTACCTAGAGAGTGGAGATGGGCTGTCAGTTTCACATACAAAAGTCTATGAAGGAAGGAAGAGGTGGCTGCTGGATAAAAAATGGATTGAAGGGAGGAGGAAGGAAAGCAGCTTGGTTCCTAGGGAAAGAAGCATTTTTCTTACAAAGTTTCTTATACTCACATGTACTATTCATTTATAGAAAGTGTTCTTAAAGTTGGAGGTACGCTTTACTCTAATGTGCACGGTTACCTTAATAGCCAGATCTAATGAAAATAGATTGACTCCTTACAAACCTCACTGCTGAAAGGTCCATATCTGTGTCCTGCTTGATCAGGCTGCTCCAAATATATGGCAAACACATATGGCCTAAAATATAACAGAAAAGTCATCATAAGTGGCCACATTAGGTTTCGCTATACACAAGTCAATAGGAAAAAGAAAATCTAATTTGTTGCAAAATTCTAAACCAACGAGAGCTATGAAGGAAGTCAGAAGTAACAGAGTTCTCCTCAAGCGGAGCTGAGGGGGATCATCGGCACCAACACGCTCATTATATGGCGTCCCAGTGAGCTGCTGAGGTGCCAAAACAATCACAGGCACAGCACGAGGAACGAGTTTAGCAGAAGGCCAGCTTGACAGCTGCCAAAACACCCGAGCAGGCGGATTATCAACGACAACAACACGCTCATTATATGGCTTCCCAGTGAGCTGCTGAGATGCCGGAACAATCACAGGCACAGTGTGAGGAATGAGTTCAGTGGCAGCCCAGGTTGACAGCTGCCAAAACACCGGAGCAGGTGGATTATGAACGACAACAACACGCTCATTATATGGCATCCCAGCGAGCTGCTCAGATGCCGAAACAATCACAGGCACAGCGTGAAGAACAAGTTCAACAACAGGACAGCCGAAACACCAGAGCAGGCAAACCATCGACAGCAGCAATTTGCTGAATATAGGAGGATCATCGACGCCAACAACATGCAGATGAAGTCACGGGCAGAGGCTAGTATACTATATAAGAGAACACAAAAAAAAACAAACAAGGGAACGTCCAATATATTTTTACAGGGCACCAAACGCCCTACATAGCAGGAGAGTTAGGGCTAATTCACACTAAGTATCAGATCGACACATGGTCCCAGTGGAATAAAAATTTACAGTATGCACTATTGGAGTCCATATTTCTGAGGACCTGAAGACCTTTGGTGATAACGGTCTCCAAGTTCATCTCCTCTACAAACATATGGACCTCCATGTGGATTAAACTTTGACAGTTTTCATATGTTCATGTGAATGTATCTGCAGCCACCACTAGAAGGCGCAGAGGAGGCAAAAATTTGTGCGCGGTGTAGGAGCTCACCACACTCGCTACAGATGAGATCGGCTGCAGAACTAACAAGTCATGGACATTTTATGCCAAGTCTAACTCGGTCTAAAAAAAAAATCCTAGTCAAGCTGCAGCATGAGTCAACGAGAGGATTTTTTTTTCCAAAAAAGGAATACTTTACGACGTACCTTTCATTGTCAGGTAGATGCAACCACTGCAGTACCGTCATGACTCTGCGCTGTTGAGTGATAGCTCTAGACGGGAATAGAAAAAGAGACGTCAAAGTTACGATGAACAAAAATACAATAGAATTGGCAGAATTTAGGAAAACAAGTACAAAATAACTTTGTTAACCTATGGCAACCAAGCAAGTCGCTTCTTCCATTCTCCAAAGGGTCCTTGAAAAATGGGAGCTGGTATCGGATTGGTTGGTATGAGCAACTGGACTATTTTACTCTTGTAGTAGTTTTGATAACTTTACACCCCCATTTTTGTAAAGTGGTATATTCCTCTATGCAGGGGTGAACCATGGGTTTCTGCCACCTGAGGCGGACGTCAGAAAGCCGCCCCTCCCCACGGAGGAGGGGCGGGGCCGAGCAGAAGGGGGCGGGGCCGAGCGGAGCGAGCGTCTTTAGCAGGCAGAGAGCAGGCAGGGAGAGGACCTGCTCTCTGCCTGAGTGTGAGGGGCGGCCGCTGGACCAGCGCTGCTCCAGCAGGCTCCCTAAGCCAGTCCAGGACAGCTTGTCCTGGACTGGCTTATGTCAGCAAAAATGCCGCCCTCCCCGGGGCCCTGGCATAGCGCCGCCTGAAGCGGTCGCTTCAGGTCGCCTCATGGGAGGTGCGCCGCTGCCTCTATGATCCTCTGGTTTCAGACGTCCAGATTATGGACTCATTTTGGATTTTGTGTTGCGAAAGAGACACCTGAACCCATCAATGGTTCTACAAGACCCCACAGGGTTCTGAAGGAGTAGTGTTTAGTAAAAGAATAAGAAGTATTTGGTCACTAAAATGAAGCCATACTATAGGGGTCTGTGCACACAGCATTCACATCTTCCATTGTAGGAATAGGCATACACCGCCCAAAGGGTACCATTAAAAAAAACATTTACCATGCGGCATACAATGGTGGCCCTCTATATAGGAAAATGCATTCTGCTGTGCTTTCCTACACAGCTGAAAAAAAAAATATGCCCATGAATCCCAACTCAAGCTTCTTCAGTATATGGAGTCCTATGTATATAATGTGGGTGATATACGGTACATTAAAGTGTACCTTCAATTATAAAATGACTTCTCATAAGTGAATAGTACAGGTGAATATAAGAAACTTTAAAATATATCTTATTAAAGAAATCTGTTTCCTTCTCCACTTATTAGGTTCCTTTAGATCTTCACTCAGACTGTTGGTTTACATAACAGTCTCTGCATTGAACTCACACAAGAAGTCTATGGAGAGGGGGAGGCTGTTAATTGTTTTACTGCCTTATTCTTTACACTGGTAGACTGTGATCTTGATACACAGCAGTGTTAGAAGAGCTAGCTGATGCAAAGAATAGCAGAGCGCAGCAGCTGCAGTTATCTGTATGTCTTTTCCAGCAGCCTCTTCCTCCCCAATTCATAGGCCAATAGGTAAGAAATATGAGCTTGATACAAGGATAAAGAAACAGATTTCTTAAATAAGATATATTACAAAGTTTCTTATATTCACCCGTACGATCCATTTATGAAAAGAGGTTTTAGAATTTGAGGTTCACGTTAAATACAGAGCTCAAACACAGTGTGAATAAAGCCATATTGTCCTAAAACGACCTAAACGCAACTCAAAATTATAGAATACATTAAGACGACTTACACAGGCCAGAAGAACGGGGCGGCTTTAACCCCTTGTTTATCAGCTGTAATCCAAATCTGAAAAGGAAATGCAAGAAACCATGACTCCTTGATAACGATCAGCACAATGTAAAAACATAAGATGATATGTGGCACTACAGGCAAGTCTTAAGGATAGTCCGTGCCAAGATAGTATGCTGCTTATTACTTACTGGCTGCCCGCCCCACCATCTGTGATTAAATTTCTCTCGTGAGCGAAGGCTGAAGTTGGCATCAAACACTGGATCGTACATGGAATTGCCAACAATCCCATGAGACTCTGGATAAAGCCCCTAAAAAAAAAATAAATAAAATAAAATGATAAAGATTAGATGCAATGAAAAAACTATACATTGCAGAATAAATAACAGAAAAACAACAATAAAAAACTGAAATTATACCATTATTACTGCTATTATTTTTTCTCAGAAACCTCTGTAAAAGTTTCTGCCACTAGGTGTCTCTCTTCTAGCTAATTTACAGGTCACTCCTTTGTTACTAGGGAAGTCTGTCCAGAGATATATTAGATAAGCAAGACGGAATCACAGTGAGTGGAAGGAGGAGGGTCTTGTCTATTCACACAGTGCATGGGGAGGGGCTGATTCTCCTCAAAGCCTGCAAACTGTTGCTCTGTTCAAAAGACTGAGGATTCCTCAAATCTCACAGCTTACAATGTAATGCTAGGTTTACACTAGAGTTTGATTCTCTGTTCTAGACTCCGTCCCGCATTCCGCTTCAAATTGGCAGAGAGAAAAGTCCAGCAAAGAGGTCTTTTATCTCTGCCATTTTTGATAGAAACCTGGTGGCTATGGGCTATGGGGGTCCACGGATAGGGTTTCCATCTTTCAGGTCCCCGAATGCTAGTGTGAACCTAACGTAAGAAATATCTTCTCTATATCTACTATATTTACTTGTATGTATTTCTGACTGCTTGTGTGGTTATAGATGATATTATTCACAGACAGCAGCAATTTTCCTGACTGTTCATAGATTACTGTCTGTGCAGTGCCTGCATGTGTTTGCAGTCCAGTGTTCCTAGATCTCATATATTATGGTCACTTGTGCTTTCCTCAGCTATTTGTTTCTTGCTATTGCACAGTTACTCCTGGCAGAATAGCAAAACAAGATCAGCAATAGATGGGGGAGGGGTCAGTCTGATCCTTACTGTACACACCCCAAGCCTTAGAGACTAATGCAAAATGTGCTGCAGCCATAATGTGATTAGTAGCAGGGTTATTACCATTATAACCAGTCCTTTACTTATCAACAACATAAGTAATAAAGTATAATCATCAGAAATTACCGTCGCCAGTGTATACAGGTTCGGAAAAGTTTTTGTGGGGTAAACAGGTCTCATGTAAGGCGAGTGTGTTCCACATGTTCCTAATTAAAGACAGAATAATTCTGAAAATTATAATACATAGTAATGAATAATGCAGTAAGTACAGTAAGGAAAACAGGACCCTCTGTAAGGCTTCGTTCACACGACGTTTTACATTTGCAATTTTTTTTCTTTTTTAAAGGACACTGTCCTAAAAAAAAAAACAAAAAAAACTCAAACTGTCGGGTTTTGTTACATCATTCTTTATGTAAGCAGATAGTCATCCGTTTGTGTCCATTTTCTTTCAGGACCTGCTGAATGGACGTAATAAACTTGATGTGAACAGCCCCCTAGAGTCAGTCCTTAAACAAAACTGATGATGTCACTTGACAAAATTCCTAAGACAGGTTGGATCAGAAAACAATGTGGATGTATGAAAATAATAAATTCATCGAACTTACTTAGCTTGTATATATTTGGCAGAACTTTGATTCCTTCCTTCATATACGAAGCACGAAATCCATCAACTGAGAAGATGATCAAAGGAGGGCGGACAAATCTAAGAAGTATGAAAGGATTGGTTGAGATCAGTACACCATGGCCCAGATATGCTTTTTAAGTCTTCATTGTAAAATAATGGGATTTTGTCTCCTTTGGGGGAGGGATACACATAATCTTTACATGACTGCTTGCTCTGGGGTTTCCATGGCAGCATCAGCAGATGAACTCTGCACTCATTTCCTGTCATGTGACCTCCACTCTAGCAAAGTGCTCTGGTGGAGATCATGTGACGGAATGTCAATGCAGAGCTAGTGTGTTGAAGCTACCATGGCAACCCCAGAGCAAGCAATAATATAAGCAATATTAACATCCCCATGACCGTACCCCGAATATTGTCAGCGGCGGTGTTCCTCATAGCCCAGCAATGACGCTGAGCTGGTAACGCCTGCCCTTCTGACAATGGAGGGATATCAGTGTCAGAACTAACAGCACCAATATCTCCTGCAACCGGGCACGTAGAGTCAAAACTGATGGCGTGCTGAAGTCAGTGCACGGCCAACTTTCTAGCAGTATATAATACCGCCAATCTGAGAGGACATAAAATGTCCTCTTTAAAAGGTAAAACAAAAATGTAAAAAAAAAAAAATAATAATTAAAATTAAATAATGCTATTTACCCTGCTGGACATTCTGAATGTTTAATTTCTTCACAATCATCGTCCACCCAACGAGTCCCACCTAAAAAAACAAAACAAAAACAAAACTAAGCATCTATGGGCTAACATAGAGTCTGTATGGAACAGCAGTCTATGTACTGATATATAGTGCCTTTATATAGCACTGTATTACCCAAGTATCCTCCCCTAAAAGTAGAAGTTGAGATCAAATCTACAGTAGATTGTATGTGTATGTATGTGTCCTGTGTCCCCTGTTCCAAGTTCAAGACAATAACTTCTCAACCACAGACAGAAAAATTAGCAGCAGAGACTGTAAAACAAAGGTATGGAAATACTAAAATTTTCTCACCTTTACACGTCGTCTGATAGTCTGTGCAGCAGTCGCCTTTGGCCAGGCAATCTTCAGAGCAATAACATGCGCTATCATCATTTCGGGTCTCACCACACCTATCCTTACAGCTCCAGCCGCGTCCTAAGATAAAGAAAGATGAATTTAGTACAAACTATCCATAAATATGTTACATATTAGTAGAAGAATATAACTACTATAATACCACCTCCTACGTACAAGAATATAACTACTATAATACTACTCCTATGTACAAGAATATAACTACTATAATACAACTCCTATGTACAAGAATATAACTACTATAATACTGCTCCTATGTACAAGAATATAACTACTATAATACTACTCCTATGTACAAGAATATAACTACTATAATACTGCTCCTATGTACAAGAATATAACTACTATAATACTACTCCTATGTACAAGAATATAACTACTATAATACTACTCCTATGTACAGGAATATAACTACTATAATACTGCTCCTATGTACAAGAATATAACTACTATAATACTACTCCTATGTACAAGAATATAACTACTATAATACTACTCCTATGTACAAGAATATAACTACTATAATACTACTCCTATGTACAAGAATATAAGTACTATAATACTGCCCCCTATGTACAAGAATATAACTACTATAATACTGTCCCTATGTATAAGAATATAACCACTATAATACCACTCCTATGTACAAGAATATAACTACTATAATACTACTGCTATGTACAAGAATATAACTACTATAATACTACTCCTATGTACAATAATAAAAGTACTATAATACTGCCCCTATGTATAAGAATATATCTACTATAATACTACTCCTATGTACAATAATAAAAGTACTATAATACTGCCCCTATGTATAAGAATATATCTACTATAAATACTGCTCCTATGTACAAGAATATAACTACAATAATACTACGCCTATGTACATGAATATAACAACTATAATACTGACCCTATGTACAAGAATATAACTACTATAATACTACTGCTATGTACAAGAATATAACTACTATAATACTACTCCTATGTACAATAATATAAGTACTATAATACTGTCCCTATGTATAAGAATATATCTACTATAATACTACTCCTATGTACAAGAATATAACTACTATAATACTGCCCCTATGTACAAGAATATAACTACAATAATACTACGCCTATGTACATGAATATAACCACTATAATACCACTCCTATGTACAAGAATATAACTACTATAATACTACTCCTATGTACAATAATATAAGTACTATAATACTGCCCCTATGTATAAGAATATATCTACTATAATACTACTCCTATGTACAAGAATATCACTACTATAATACTGCCCCTATGTATAAGAAAATATCTACTATAATACTAATCCTATGTACAAGAATATAACTACTATAATACTGCCCCTATGTACAAGAATATAACTACAATAATACTACGCCTATATACATGAATATAACAACTATAATACTGACCCTATGTACAAGAATATAACAACTATAATACTAATCCTATGTACAAGAATATAACTACTATAATACTTCCCCCTATGTACAAGAATATAACTACTATAATACTGCTCCTATGTACAAGAATATAACTACAATAATACTACGCCTATATACATGAATATAACAACTATAATACTGACCCTATGTACAAGAATATAACTACTATAATACTAATCCTATGTACAAGAATATAACTACTATAATACTTCCCCCTATGTACAAGAATATAACTACTATAATACTGCTCCTATGTACAAGAATATAACTACTATAATACTACGCCTATGTACATGAATATAAATACTATAATACTGCTCCTATGTACAAGAATATAGCTACTGTAATACAACCTCCTATGTACAAGAATATAACTACTATAATACTGCTCCTATGTACAAGAATATAACTACTATAATACTGCTCCTATGTACAAGAATATAACTACTATAATACTACGCCTATGTACATGAATATAAATACTATAATACTGCTCATATGTACAAGAATATAACTACTATAATACTGCCCCTATGTATAAGAATATAACTACTATAATATTGCTCCTATGTACAAGAATTTAACTACTATAATACTGCTCCTATGTACAAGAATATAACTACTATAATACTGCCTCCTATGTACAAGAATATAACTACTATAATACTACCTCTTATGTAAAAGAATATAACTACTATAATACTGCTCCTATGTACAAGAACATAACTACTATAATACTACCTCTTATGTACAAGAATATAACTACTATAATACTGCTCCTATGTACAAGAATATAACTACTATAATACTACTCCTATGTACAAGAATATAACTACTATAATACTACTCCTATGTACATGAATATAACTACTATAATACTGCTCCTATGTACAAGAATATAACTACTATAATCCTGCCCCTATGTACAAGAATATAACTACTATAATACTGCTCCTATGTACAAGAATATAACTACTATAATACTACTCCTATATACAAGAATATAACTACTATAATACTGCTCCTATGTACAAGAATATAACTACTATAATACTGCTCCTATGTATAAGAATATAACTACTATAATACTGCTCCTATGTACAAGAATATAACTACTATAATACTGCTCCTATGTATAAGAATATAATTACTATAATACTACCTCTTATGTATAAGAATATAACTACTATAATACTGCTCCTATGTACAAGAATATAACTACTATAATACTACCTCTTATGTATAAGAATATAACTACTATAATACTACTCCTATGTACAAGAATATAACTACTATAATACTACTCCTATGTACAAGAATATAACTACTATAATACTACCTCTTATGTATAAGAATATAACTACTATAATACTACTCCTATGTACATGAATATAACTACTATAATACTGCTCCTATGTACAAGAATATAACTACTATAATCCTGCCACTATGTACAAGAATATAACTACTATAATACTGCCCCTATGTACAAGAATATACTGTTACTACTAGAGGCTGAATTTCTATTGAACACTGAGTTTTAGTTTGACCTCTACTCATTTTCCCCCCACAATTTCCCCACCTTCACCTATGGTTAGACTAGAGGATCTTCTCAGTAATACACGGAGGGAGAACATAGGTAAAATGTTTGTGTCATGGGCCGATGTTCTGCCTATTCAGCTATGGCTCATAAACAAGTACACACTCCGACAACTTGTCTCCACGCTATAGCGGAGAGTATGTCGTGCGCTCTGGGCAGCGGCACGTTATCAATACCGGATTGTGCTGCAGCAGGCCTGACTACAGTAAGCATAAGTGGCTAATCCACAAGTAAGTTTAGCAAGGTCTATCCTAACAGATCTCCTTATGTCCTATTAGCCCTTTACACATGCTCAAACAAAATGAATACTGTTTGATTTAGGAACATGTTCGCACCGAGCCCCGTCTGCCTGTTAAAACGTCATAAAAAGTGACATTCATTGAGACCAACGTGTATTTATTAAGTGGTTTCTTTAATTAGAGAGAGTGGTGAACCCGACCAGATTAAATACAACCACCTCCCACATTCTGCATCGCAAAACCACACTTATGCCTGGCTTACGTTAACCTCTTCTCCCCCATAATCCTTTCCTTCAGGTTATTTTGAGAACAACAAGAATTGTGGGGCCTCCATTTCCCCAATTCAAACCTCGACACATCTCTTCACCCCACCAGGGATCATCATAGTACAAGCTTGGCTTTTCTGTTGAAGCTGATGGTTTAGCAGCAGCTCTACCCCAATGCAAATTTCACAAATGAGAATTGTGGCTTGGGTTATCATTAGCAAGAACATTTAGTGTGTAGGGTCAAAACTGGATTTCATCGGACCAAATCACTGCAATGGAAGATCTGCATTAAGGGCGATGTACGGGATTTGGAAACACCTGGGGCGAGGGGGAGGGGATCCTGGTGATCACCTGTCCTGAGGCTTACGTGAGCACCAAGACCAAGTAGTGGCCTCAGTCAGACATAACCGCTCATGGTCTAAGGAAAGGACACGGGAAGTCACAGGTAACCTTTTCTGATGCTGATAAGGCCACTGATTGGCCTCAGGGTCACGTGTGCCCGGAATCTCCACCATAAGACCACGGAGCAGCAGAACTGGACCACGGTGGGAGACACCAGAGAACCAGGGGCAAGCAAGGATGTTTTATTTTTGGTTTTTCACCTTCCTCGGTCTCACACAAAAAATTGCAGGAACCGTCCATCACTGACAGCCCAACTCTCCAGAGAGAAGGCGGGACGGTTTATTACCATTCCCTTCCTTACTGATCAATGTATACCGGTATAAAGGCCGCCATGATGTTGTTGCGTGAGCTGCTGGGTCCAGATCAGTTACAGGACTGTTTTCCCTCTTGTTATTCTTAACCATTTTCCTTCATATTAAATAGAAAAATGACAAAAATAAAGTCCTAAGTATGACTGAAAAAAATAAAATAAAATTTGAATAACCTGAATGCAAAAAAAAAAAAAAAAAGTGTCTGGTCATGAACCAAGGAAAATGGCCCAGACATGAAGTGGTTAAATAAGTTGCGGCACTCGGGTCAGGACTGTGGCTTCTTCTTTGTTTACCCGGCTCTGTGCACCTGCGGGTCAATAACAAGGTTCACTTTGTCTTGGTGCATTGTGTGACTGTAACTTCAGGCACCTCTTTTGTTCTTCCCATAGATATTGTTATCTCCAGTGCCCTCTTAAAGGGGTTTTCTGGACCAAAAATATTGAAGCCTATCCTTAGGATGGGTCATGTACAGTGTTGGCCAAACGTATTGGCACCCCTGAAATTCTGTCAGATAATACTCAGTTCTTCCAGAAAATGATTACAAGCACAAACTCTTTGGTAATATCTTCATTTATTTTGCTTGCAATGAAAAAACACAAAAGAGAATGAAAAAAAGTCAAATCATTGATCATTTTACACAAAACTCCAAAAATGGTCCGGACAGAAGTATTGGCGCCCTCAGCCTAATACTTGGTAGCACAACCTTTAGACACAATAAGGGTGAATTCACACTGAGTAAACGCTAGCTTATTCTGAACGTAAAACACGTTCAGAATAAGCGGCGTCTAAAGCAGCTCCATTCATTTCTATGGGAGCGGGGATACGAGCGCTCCCCATAGAAATGAATGGGCTGCTTCTTTCACTCCGAGCAGTCCCATTGAAGTGAATGGGGAGTGCCGGCGTATACGGCAAGCTCTGCTCATGCCGGAGCGTACACGCCGGCACTCCCCATTCACTTCAATGGGACTGCACGGAGTGAAAGAAGCAGCCCATTCATTTCTATGGGGAGCGCTCGTATCCCCGCTCCCATAGAAATGAATGGAGCTGCTTTAGACGCCGCTTATTCTGAACGTGTTTTACGTTCAGAATAAGCTAGCGTTTACTCAGTGTGAATGCACCCTAACTGCGCACAACCGCTTCCGCTAACCAGCAATGAGTTTCTTACAAGGCTCTGCTGGAATCTTAGACCATTCTTCTTTGGCAAACTGCTCCAGGTCCCCCCTGAGATGTGAAGGGGGCCTTCTCCAAACTGCCACCAAGAGATCTCTCCCCCTCCCCCACAGGTGTTCTATGGGATTCAGGGCTGGACTCATTGCTGCCACTTTACAAGTCTCCAGGGCTTTCTCTCACCACCATTTTCTAGTGCTGACCTGAAGTGTGTTTTGGGTCCTTGTCCTGCTGGAAGAGCCCTGACCTCTGAGGGAGACCCCGCTTTCTCACACTGGGCCCTACATGATGCTGCACAATGTGTTGGTCGTCTTCAGACTTCATAATGCCATGCACACGGTCAAGCAGTCCAGTGCCAGAGGCAGCAAAGCAACCCCAAACCATCAGGGAACCTCCGCCATGTCTGACTGTAGGGGGCGTCTTTTCTTTGAAGGCCTCTTTTTTTCCCTGTAAACTCTATGTTGAGGCCTTTTCCTACTTTTGTCTCATCTGACCAGAGAACATTCTTCCAGAACGTTTTTGGCTTTCTCAGGTAAGTTTTGGCAAACTCCAGCCTGGCTTTTTTCTGTCTCTGGGTAAGAAGTGGGGTCTTCCTGGGTCTCCTACCATACAGTCCCTTCTCATTCAGACGCTGACGCTGGATAGTACGGGGTGACACTGTTGTACCCTCGGACTGCAGGGCAGCTTGAACTTGTTTGGATGTTAGTCAAGGTTCTTTATCCACCATCCGCACAATCTTGCGTTGAAATCTCTTGTCAATTTTTCTTTTCCGTCCACATCTAGGGAGGTTAGCCACAGTGCCATGGGCTTTAAACTTCTTGATGACCCTGCACACGGTAGACACAGGAACATTCCGGTCTTTGGAGATGGACTTGTAGCCTTGAGATTGCTCATGCTTCCTCACAATTTTGCTTTTCAAGTCCTCAGACAGTTCTTTGGTCTTCTTTCTTTTCTCCATGCTCAATGTGGTATACACAAGGACACAGGACAGAGGTTGAGTCAACTTTAATCCATTTCAACTGGCTGCAAGTGTGATTTAGTTATTGCCACCACCTGTTAGGTGCCTCAGGTAAGTAACAGGTGCTGTTAATTACACAAAATAGAGAAGCATCACATGATTTTTCAAACAGTGCCAATACTTTTGTCCACCCCCTTTCTTATGTTTGGTGTGGAGTTATATCCAATTTGGCTTTTTGACAAGTCTTTTTGTGGTTTTCCATTGAAGACAAATTGAATGAAGATAATAATACCAACGAATTTGTGATTGCAATAATTTTCTGGAAGACAACGAGTATTATCTGACAAAATTGCAGGGGTGCCAATATTTGCAAAAATGCGGAGAGAAAAGTGCGGCTTGCAGGACTTTTCTCTTCACAGTTTCCATTTGGAGAGGGGAACAGAATGGCCCAAATGCAGATGTGAACTGAGCCTCACTTAGTAGATATTTTGGGGCTGGTTTTTAATGTCCCTTATTATGGGGGTCTGTCACTAAGACTCAGCACCACATAGAATAGTTAGGGTCACTTGAGTGTTTCCCCCAGGGAATATTGGCTCCGATTCCGAGATCAAACATTTTTGTCAATAGGTAAAGGAGGTCTGTGGAGCAACAAGAGAGTGACCGCTTACCTCCTTAGAGCAATGCCCGGGTATGTCCAAAGACGTCATTTATATATTGACAAAAACAGAGATATCTCAGCAATGGAGGCAGCGATTCACAAGATGAAAGTACCGTATGATTCAAGTGACCCTAACCTATGTATCTGCAGGGCAGGGTGATATGCTGGCTTTGGTGATCATACATTAGGTTTTATTTGCAGTCCTATGTAAAACCACATATAACATCTGCATACCTCCAAACTGTCCCCGATTCAGCAAGACAGTCCTGGAACAGAAGAAGGTATGTCCTAGCTTCAGCTCATCTGTGCCCGGAGGCTCCTTCACCATTCAGCCCCCATCTCTGGTCAGGGAGTAGTAGATGTGATATCATGAGGTCACTCACATCGCACCTACAACTCCCTGAACCTTCCGGGAGCAGCGTTATCAGACAGAACAGTCAGGAAGTGAGGGGAGTATAAGGGCTCATTCACACGGGGCAAGAGGGGGCGGATTTTGGCACTGAATACTCCTCAAAATCCACCCCCTCACAATGGAGGTCTCTGTAGACCGCTAGCGTTCTTTTTTCCGCTAGCAGTTTGTTCCCGCTAGCGGAAAAAAGAAGCGAGCTGCCCTTTCGTCAGGCGGATTCCATGGCTGATTCAGCCGCGGTGTCCAACTCGTGGCAGCACCCTCCAGACTAGGCCCATTCATTTGGGCCTACTCCGGAGTGGGAAGCCGAGACAGGCGCATTTTGGTCCTATTCTGACGCGGCTTCCCGCATAAAAATCGGAACCAAAATACGCAGTCCCGTGTCCCGTGTGAAGGGGGCCTTAGTGTTTTTTATGTTTGTTTGGTAACAGGAGGGAGACATAATATTGTGGAAGCAACTGCAAGAGGTCTAAGCTATTGGGGCAGAAGGACATTGAATCGGGGGAACCTGCAGGGGAACATTAAACTGTGGGTGCACCAGGAGAGGTACTTTATGTTGTGGGGGCAATTGGAGGGGACATTTTAATGGGGGGAATATCATGTTAGGGTGTCTATTGGGGCTTTATACTGTGTGGGGGTGTAGCGCCCAACATAAGATGACATTTGTAGTGACCCACTCTGTGGGGCGCTACAGGGGCACAAAGAGAAATGGATGGAGTCAAGGTTGTCAAGTCCATTACTCGAAAGTTGGGTAGGTGTGTATCTGTAGGAGACTGACAGAATCATTGACCCCACTGAACGTCCATGACTGCCATCTTGAATACTGTACCTGTCTTTAGGCAGAGCTGGTCAAAGTCCTGGCAGCAGCTATTGTAACTCTTACAGAGGTTGTCGCAACGGCAGGCAGGGGGATCGGCCTCTTGAAGCTCAAAACATCGGTCCTTACAGGAACCTGAAGTGCTGTCCCAGGGAGGGTCATTGAGAACTGTAAAAGATAAGAGCAAGGGGGAAAGCTGTAAAAACGGCAGATATACGTATACAGGGCCTAGAGCAGAGTCACAGCCAGCTGCGGACAATCTGCCAGTTATTAGGGTATGTTCACACTAAGGTTTTTGCAGGCTGAAAAAAAATCTGCTTCAGGAATTCGGAAAGGTTTTTTTTCTTTTTTAACATGATGTGGTTTTTGTTGCGATGATTTGCAAACACTTGTTCAGTGAACAGCTATTCCTAATGAACTACAGTACTCACACGCATGGCTCAGCCAAGTGTGCATGTGTTTCCAGTGGGTAGAGAGGAGTAAGCTGCTGTCGGTGGTATATAAAAGGATCAGGCACTCAACATGCCCAATCCTTCCATTCCCAAACATCCTCTGTTGAGTGGCACACCCCTATACACATTAGTTGGTCCTGTCCCATCAGATATAGCCGACCATTATCCAAGGTAAGTATGGGCCATACAATATATCAACTTCCTCCATGTTATGGTAGATCTCCGGAGTCCATATAGCAGTGGAAAGTTACTATTATTTATATAGAGTGCAACAATATGGGGATGCAACGCGTTAATGGTTGCTATGCAGGGGCCTAACTATAGGGGGCGGAGAGAGAAATCCCCCAACGAGACCTGGAGCCTCAAGGACCTCAAAACCCTCTCTAGAACATTAGAAGACATCAGTATTATAGGAAGTACATGGTGGGGGCCAATTACATACCGTGAAACCTCTCCAAAAGACAAGACCACCTCTATGAGAAGACCTTACCCAGACCACGTTTTCAGTGACCGATACTATCTTCTTTGAGAAGTCCACCACTCCGAGATGACCCAAAATTGTGTTGAAGGTAGGGTGGTCTTCTAGCGAGGTTTCTCTGCATTTTGCATTGGGGCCCAGGAAGAGCTTCAAGGTTCGCCCCTGTTGTTATGGCTTTAAGATGTTGAATACAGGGCCACCCTAGTACCCCATTTTCTACTTGGCTTCAGGTGTTGAGGGACAGTCAGCTCGAAGTTCATAGAACATTCCTATTCTTGCCGTTTTCA
The DNA here is from genome assembly GCF_031893055.1 of Leptodactylus fuscus. Lineage (NCBI taxonomy): Eukaryota > Metazoa > Chordata > Amphibia > Anura > Leptodactylidae > Leptodactylus > Leptodactylus fuscus. The sequence goes on from NC_134268.1 coordinate 21,529,534, forward strand.
CTTGCTCAACTTTAAACTTCTTAAAGGAATTTAATCACTTGATTCATCCTGAATCTCAAGGAATCCCATACCAGAGGGAATGACCTACGTCAAATCAGGAAAAAAACTGGACCTGGATTTTTCAGGAAGTCGGGGCACCTGACGTCGACTGACCATTAGGTTTCCAAATAGTAATAGGAAGACAGAATGGTCCGAACTTCAAAGGGAACGCATCGCCACAAAATGACCCTTTTTTTTTTTTTTTTTAAATCAAATTTTATGTTAAACATATTTTTATATAATTTTTGGAGAGATCCTGTAGTTCTGACTCTGGCCACTAAGCCAAATAATAGTGAGACTTTCTGTTTTCTATAGGAGATTTCTTTGTAGCATTCACCTCACTTACAACATACCAATGATCTCAGCTATTGTGTATATGTAGATCCTCCACTCAATAGGCGATTGTCTAAATGACCTCTGCAGTGGTCACAGAGCATGCCCAGAAAACTTTCCTATAGCAGTCAATAAGATCTGTTCCAGACCATTGCATCTGTGGCCCATGGTCTATCTCCAGGAGACGGGAAGTAAACTATTTTAGGCTTTGTGGCAAGAGTTGGAATTGCAAGATTTAAGATTTTTTAAAAAAAAAAAAAAAAAAGATCAAGATCATGGAAAATTAAAAATAATATACCGTAATTAAAAATTTTTGTATAAAAATGAGATTTCAACAAAAGGTCATTTAAGGATACAACAAATTCCATCTTGTAGGTGATAAAATAAAAGTCACTAAGTTAGCAGAACTTTTTAAATTAAAAAAAAATTTGCTTAAAAAACAAAAATAATTGCCCAAAATTGTGACATGAAGCCACAACCCAGTCTCTCATCCATCTCACAAGACTTCATTGACTTCTCTCTCAGGGGTTCCATAAAGGAGTCCGTCTAATCCGATAGAACTGGTCGCAAAGGTTCCGAACCTCAGATGTTCATAGGCCATGGAGAGATCAACTCAATCCTTTACATTGCATTACATTGGGATGACAGGAAGAGACAGACGGATTGGAGGAAGCCTACATCCACAGAAGATCTGGGCTTCATTCTCCAAGATGGCGGCGTGAATAACCTCCCTGCCCAGTTCTGCCAAAAACTGTCTGCAAGTACGGAGAAGGACTGATGGAAGGCAAAGGGCAAAGGTCACACCGAATATTGATGGGATTTACATTTCTCTTTTCTTCATTATTGTAATTGACAAAAACAAACAAACATCAAATAACCCTTCTATTTCTGAAAGCATTCTTACCTGCTTACTGCAGTATTTTTTCCACACGTCTAAAATTTTTGCACAGTACTTTATCTGGTTATACAAGTTTGGCTCAAGTTGGAAGATACCCATACTGAGTTTCAGTTCTGGCTCTAGAGATGAGCGAACACTATTCAAAAGAGCCGTTTCGAATAACACGCTCCCATAGAAATGAATGGACGTACCCGGCACGCGGGGGGTTAAGCGGCCGGCCAAGTCTGCGTGGCGGTTGCTTCCATTCATTTCTATGGGAGCGTGCTATTCGAAACGGCTCTTTTGAATAGTGTTCGCTCATCTCTATCTGGCTCAAAAACGGCTTTGTAAAGGCCTATAGGGGTGGTGCCATTATGAAAACGTAGGAGGTCCAACAGTCCCCCTATAGCCTCCTTGTAAATGGAGCACCATAGGGGAACTTAAACATTTGGGCCCCCAGGTACCGGACACTTATTTCTGTGGATAGGGGAGAAGTGTTCATGATGACAGACTTTATGAGACAACCCTTATAATCCAAAATACAAGAATTTCAACTTTTTCCAAAAATATTTTTTTAATTATTAAAACAGACACGAGTTCAGGCATCTGATACCCCTAAGGGTGCATGCACACTGAGTAACGCCGGGCGTGTATGAGAGCCGTACACGCCAGCATTACAGCAGACTGCCGAACACTTCCCATTCACTTCAATGGGAGCGCTCGTAACAGCGGCGTTTACGAGCGCTCCCATTGAAGTGAATGGGAAGTGTTCGGCAGCCCTGCTGTAACGCCGGCGTGTACGGCTCTCATACACGCCCGGCGTTACGTAGTGTGCATGCACCCTAAGATAACATTAAATATCTTATCCAACTTTATAGCCTAGATACCCATCACTGGGGATACCTTGGATTCCCTGACCAAGGCAAAGTAGCTTTTTGGTGACCCCATTTTATCCAGCACACATGGCTCCCGACTGGCCAACCACCCACGTCTTATCAGACATTTTAATAACTTGAAGACACCCTATTAAAGGGGGTTTTCTAGGACTTCCATATCAATGACCTAGCCTGGGGATAGCTTATCAGTGTGTGATTGATGCGGGTCCAACACAGGGACCCCTACAGATCAGATTATTGAAAAGGCTGCAATTAGAGATGAGCGAGTACTATTCGAAACGGCCGTTTCAAATAGCACGCACTCATAGGAATGAATGGAAGTGGCCGGCACGCAGACTTTGCCGGCGGCTGGCCGCTTAATCCCCTGCATGCTGGCTGCGTCCATTCATTCCTATGGGTGCGTGCTATTCAAAATGGGAGTTTCAAATAGTAGCTGCAGTGTTTCAGTGAGTGCCGTGACCTCTACACTGAATACCAAGCATAGCGTCATATATTGCATAGGGGCTGTGTCCAGTATTGTTGTCAGTCCCATTCAATTGAATAGGCCTGAACTACTTCTGTACCATGTTACTGAAGTACATGACATCATCGGCACAGGTAAGAGGTCACAGCACTTGGGTGGAAGGGGATGTCTTCAAACAGCTGAGCTGGGGGTTTATCCTAAGGATAGGTTGGCATTATGCAAGTCCTGGAAAACCCCTTTAACTCAGACACAAGGTAGGTGGACAGAGCAGAATTTTGGACAGAACTACTGTGCATAACTAGCATGTGGGAGGAGCGCTCGTATGATCGGGGAGGCCAGACAGAAGGTGGATTTGCCCACCTAGTAAAACACTTCAGGGTTACATAAATGACCCTTACACCCTTCACTTTACTTGTTTCTAAAGACCAATAATCATGGGAGAGGTGTAAGACACTACAGAGGGCACAGCAAATGCAACTTTTTAAGTCCCAAATAAAAATTAAATTTTCAGGTTATTACTAAGTGCAAAATTTAAGTGGAAAATCGTATTAACCCATTAGTGCACGCCTCCTCCTATGTCCACTGTTATAACCATTTTACCATGTGATACATTACATAAGAAGTTTTGCACTGTCATCTATTTACAGCCGTACTTATCTTGTGCTGATGCAGAGATTCTGCTGCATATTAGGCTCCAGAGCTGCATTCACAAATCTGCTGATCATTAATGACTTAGTGTTCCCTACATCGCATTACTGTACTGGGACTGACGTAAGGAAACGATGAAACCATAGCAAGATCTCTGAATCAGTAAGAAGATGCTACCAGATTTCAGCTCTGAAGCCTACATGGATTAAAATCACAGTATTGAGTAATCTGTGGGTCTCCTTGGCTTATGGGCCAGATGGAAGCTGCAATCCCAATACTGATGCCAGTGCTTATGGGCCCCCTAAGGCTCCGGGACCCCGGAGAGTCTACACCCTCTCACGTTACGCCCCTGAGAAGTTGTATTTGCATCTGATCCAAATGATCCTTCTGTCAATTTAGGCAAAGCCAGCTCCATAAGAACAATATACTTCAAAGAAAGGAAGAGATGAAAAGAAATGGCGGCAGGAGAGTAGAGCAGGAAAACCTTTACCAGTGGCTGAGCTTGCAGGTGGCTAATGGGGGCCAGAAGAGGTTGCCAACACGCCATTGTGTCTAAGACTAGGGAAGTAAATCAAAACTTTGCCTAAGTAAAAAAGTCTTACCACATTTTCCAAACCCCCTTCCACCCACCTCTGCTATGCATTCAACAGATTGGCGGATTTCGGAGGGCTTAGTTCTATCAAATGAGCCTTGGTGGTAAGGGTCTTCGAAGTAATGGTAAGCAATGGGGTAGGGTGGTCCTCGGTAAGGTGGTAGAGGGTGGATGGTGACCATGTTGGTCTTTATAGTCACAGATAATGGGTCTGGAGGGGGATTCAGGACCACCATAGTCACTCCTAAGCCCCAGGTATGGAAGTGTTTAATGGAGTAGTGACCATGAGTGTCCTTCAAGGTCTACAGGAAGGAGGTAGCTATGTTGCACTCAACTATTTCCATCAGTCCCATAGACTTTGAATAGCTGCTCCCCTAAAATGCCTTCAAAATTGGAGGACTCCTGACCCCTGTTCTAGTAACTGGGAGGTCATAATGGTCTTGTGGATCGGTGATGTACATTTTTTTGGTGGCTAGACCCTTTGATTTCACACAAGTAGATTGGTGACCTAGAATTTGGCAAAACTGCGAATGCTATACACCGTATCCACTTAGGCCCCACTCAAATGACCAAAGTCCTGTGGGGAAAATAGACCCTATCAATGAAATGGACAAGAGCATGTTGCAAAAACGAGAATAGGCCCTATGTGATATTTTGCGGCTCGGTCCTATAACCCCCCACCTTCTCCCCATATAAATTCCTATTAAGTATGGCTGGGTGAGGTAGATTTGGTGAATGGGAGAAGTAGACGTCCTACCTTTGTATTTCACATTCCCTTCAAAACCACTTTGGGCTTTAGTTAAAAAAATGCCACCAAAAAAACTGCAACGTTGGGCCTCAGCCTCATAATAGTTTGTACCCCAGAGCGGTAATTCACATGGTCTCGTCACATGAAAGAGACTCATTGTGCTACGATTGTCTGTTGCATCTGAATTTGACTTGTAGAAATCTTTTCCTAAAAAAAAAACCCCAATTGGACAGATTTTCATGGAACAAATATAGAATTTTTCAGTTTCTTGCTCTGCCCTCTGATGACCATAGAACTGGAAATCCTGTGGCCTTGGTAAGTGCAGATATAAGCCATTTTACCACAAAGGGATGAAACCCAGAAGTCACACCGTAGCACAAAGAAGACATTTCGAAACTTCACACACTAGCGCAAAAAGTTTCCAAAAATTTCTCCAAAACTGAAATGTAGCAGAGCTCCTGATCAGTCCTGGGTCGGTTTTCTGGCACGGGCTCTCCCTCCACCCGGGGCCGTCATTGTCAGTAATGTTTATGACTGGAATAGGAAACCTCAAAACCGACAAGGTATGGAACATTTGCTTAACCTCCAACTATTAAACAAGCCGGGTGTCTGCTCCCGACAATTATCTAATTTATAGAGGACATGAAAGATTCTGAGCAAATAACCAGCGCCACCATTAAAGGCGCACTCGACAAAAACAGGTTTCACAGCGTTTTACAACCCCCGCTTTTCAGCCCTGTTCGTTTCGATGCCCCTGGGAGCAGCCGTTGCTCTAACATGGCAGAAATGGAGTAATGACATGTAATAACAACCCTGGGCTGGAAAAAGAACAGACGGGCTGGACGCACAATACGGCTCTCTTCCTTTTCCAGAAAAAGGAAAAAAAAATATATAAAAAATAAAATAAAAATCACCTTTCGTGAGCCCACCCATAAATACAAGGAGAGAATTGCTTAAATAGAGCTTACAGGAGGAGACAAACAGATTATAGGGGACAAAAGTCATAGACTGACATGGACTCAAACCTCCCAACTGGAGGACTGAAAGAGGAACAGAGCATATTTACCTATGGTAATACCCCCCTCTAGCTCCATCACCTTCAGCTCCAGACCATTCCCTCGTCTCTTTGTGCCCCACACAGTATAACGCCCCTATAGTTGCCCTGACATGGTATGGCCCTTGCATTATAATGTCCCTTCAAGTTGAGCCCACATTATAATGTCCCCCTCCAGTTGCCCCAACATTATAATGTCCCCCTCCAGTTGCCTCCATATTATAATGTACCCTTCCTGCTGCACCCACATTATAATGTCCCCCTCCAGTTGCCTCCATATTATAATGTCCCCTTCCTGCTGCACCCACATTATAATGTCCCCCTCCAGTTGCCTCCATATTATAATGTCCCCTCCAATTGCCTCCATATTATAATGTCCCCCTCCAGTTGCCTCCACATTATAATGTCCCCCTCCAGTTGCCCCAACATTATAATCTCCCCTCCAATTGCCTCCATATTATAATGTCCCCTCCAGTTGCTCCAACATTATAATGTCCCCCTCCAGTTGCCTCCATATTATAATGTCCCCGTCCAGTTGCCTCCATATTATAATGTCCCCCTCCAGTTGCCCCCACATTATAATGTCCCCCTCCAGTTGCCTCCACATTATAATGTCCCCCTCCAGTTGCCCCCACATTATAATGTCCCCTCCAATTGCCTCCATATTATAATGTCCCCGTCCAGTTGCCTCCATATTATAATGTCCCCCTCCAGTTGCCCCCACATTATAATGTCCCCCTTCAGTTGCCTCCATATTATAATGTCCCCCTCCAGTTGCCCCCACATTATAATGTCCCCCTCCAGTTGCCTCCACATTATAATGTCCCCCTCCAGTTGCCTCCACATTATAATGTCCCCCTCCAGTTGCCTCCACATTATAATGTCCCCTCCAATTGCCCCCACATTATAATGTCCCCTCCAATTGCCTCCATATTATAATGTCCCCGTCCAGTTGCCTCCATATTATAATGTCCCCCTCCAGTTGCCCCCACATTATAATGTCCCCCTCCAGTTGCCCCCACATTATAATGTCCCCCTCCAGTTGCCTCCACATTATAATGTCCCCCTCCAGTTGCCTCCACATTATAATGTCCCCCTCCAGTTGCCTCCACATTATAATGTCCCCCTCCAGTTGCCCCCACATTATAATGTCCCCCTCCAGTTGCCTCCACATTATGTCCCCCTCCAGTTGCCCCAACATTATAATGTCCCCTCCAATTGCCTCCATATTATAATGTCCCCTCCAGTTGCCTCCATATTATAATGTCCCCGTCCAGTTGCCTCCATATTATAATGTCCCCTCCAGTTGCCTCCATATTATAATGTCCCCTCCAGTTGCCTCCATATTATAATGTCCCCTCCAGTTGCCCCACAGTATACAGCACCCCTACATTTGGGGAACATATTCACTAAAACAGACATTCCCAGAGAGAGGGCAGGTCCGGGTTGTTTCCCCTCATTTAAAGGAATTGCCAATGATAAGAAAAATACATGGCTGCCTTCTTTCACAAGCAGTGCCTGTCCGTCTGCTGCAATAACCGTACACAACCCACAATAGACACATATCCAGACACTATCCTAATGGACCATGAGGGAGGGTCCGAGACCTGGAAACCCCTCAAATCAGCTCACAGGACACATGATGACAGTTCAATCAAATGGCAACTCAGCAATTCAGTCCCCTTCTACACCCAGACCCCGCACAGATCATCTATTCTAGTAGCCTCTGAGTGCCAGTGGGTGGCGCTGCAGGTTATTAGAACCGCCACTATGCAGAGGACGAGGCTGCTGAATGGCTCCTATTCCTTGTATAGATGTGGTGTTGCATGTGCACAGCCCATACACCTAGAGGCTGCTAGAATAGACGATCTGTGCAGGATACGGCTGTCAGACCCCCATACATATATTATATATATGGGGCCAGACAACCCCTTTAAGAAGTCGCTCACCTGAAAAACTGAGGACTCTTAAAACATCTTGATTGTCAGGAGACCGGGGTGTCAGATCACTGCCCATTAATCAATAGCTCACCAATATTTAATATTCGGTCATCAATATTATAGGGCAGAAAACCCCTTTAAGCAGCCCATACTCAGAGAAGAAAAGTTAGGCTTTATACAGACAACAGTGATGTTTTTGACAGCCATTTTGCATCTGTTCCATTTCTCCAAGTTTGACAGCCGGGCGTCATCCCTTTTGCATCAGTTTTGAATTTCATTGGTCTTTCTTTTTCGGCTTTACCCACCGATCCCTTTTTAATGGATGTAAAACGGACATCAATCTTGTTTTAAAACAGATTCACTGATTTCTATTGGGTCCGAGTGTCCATCAAAACTGGCAAAGATAGAGCACGTCAGGTTTTTTTTTGACGGACTTGAAAAACGGACATGTGAATAGACACATTAAAATCAATGAGTTCTTAAACAGATGAGTGACGGACGGACGATACATTGTCTACCAATAAGTATTCGGACACCCACGCAAATGGAGACCTCTGCGGTCGTGATGTACGTGCGCCTTCCACCGTTAAATAGGAAACAGCATTGGCATTAGTCTGATTTCAAGAAAAGGGGAATTGTGGGGTACCCCAGAAATGGTCAACTCTTAAAGGGCCTCTATCAGCAAAATAGAGCCCCACATATGCGTGAATAGCCTTTAAAAAGGCTATTCAGGCACCGTAAAAGTTATATTAAACTACCCCCCCGTTTTAAAATAATACCCTAAAACAGAATGTGATAAACTTACCGAACGTGCACGGTGGGCGGGCATTCAGGGTGCACCGTCTTCTTCATCCACGCCTCCTCTTCCTGCGATGTCCTCGGGTCTCGTCCTCCTCCGGCGCTCGCGAACTGACATTGCTTTAAAAAAAATGGCCTGGGCGCATGCGCAGTAGCATGCGGCTTCTACTACGGCTACTGCGCATGCACCCAGGCCATTTTTTTTTCATCAATGTCAATTCGCGAGCGCCGGAGCAAAGACGGGACCTGAGGACATCGGAGGAAGTGGAGGCGTGGATGAAGAAGACGGCGCACCCTGAATGCCCGCCCAGCGTGCACGTTCGGTAAGTTTATCACATTCTGTTTTAGGGTTTTATTTTAAAATGGGGGGGTGGGGGGGGTAGTTTAATATAACTTTTATGGTGCCTGAATAGCCTTCACGAATATGTGGGGCTCTATCAGCATGATTTTGCTGATAGAGCCCCTTTAAGAGTAACAGCAACGAACTGAATTACCCAAAATCAACAGTGGCCTATGTGATTACAAAGTGGAAGGTGAACGGTGATTGTCGGAATGTGCCCCGAGTCGGCAGACCCCCGAAACAGAGATACAGACAGACGAGCGCTGGCCAGAGAAACCGCACCCAACCGATGGCTCACATACACCAGGAGTGTCACCAGGCATCCGGGAGTATTGTGTCGCTCTATACCATCCGTAAGGAAGCGTCTGCTGGGGGCTACCAACTATTGGATAGGAATAAATGGTTTTCTATTCTACCGCAGGGGTCCGAATACTTATTGGTAGACAGTGTAGTTATTATGTGAATAAGGGTGCATGCAGACTACGTAACGCCGGGCGTGTATGAGAGCCGTACACGCCGGCATTACGGCAGACTGCCGAACACTTCCCATTCACTTCAATGGGAGCGCTCGTAACAGCGGCGTTTACGAGCGCTCCCATTGAAGTGAATGGGAAGTGTTCGGCAGCCCTGCTGTAACGCCGGCGTGTACGGCTCTCATACACGCCCGGCGTTACGTAGTGTGAATGCACCCTAAGCCCTTACAGGCCGTTACATTTCAACTGCCCAATCCTTAAAGGGATTCTACCATTAAAACTTTTTTTTTTGTGTATAAGACGTCGGAATAGCCTTTAGAAAGGCTATTCGTCTCTTACCTTTAGACGTGGTCTCTGCCGCACCGTTCCTCAGAAATAACTCATTTGCATACCGGTAAAAAAGGTATCTTGCAGCGAAGAGGGCGTCCCCACCGCTGCCAGAGAAGTGTCTCCAAGCGCTGCCTCCTTCTTCGTCCACCGCATCATGTTCAATGTCTTCTTCCGGCGCAGGCTCGTAACCTAGCAGAGCAGAGCAGACTGCGCAGGCCACGGAAAAATGGCTGCTAACAATACTGTGCAAGTGGCCATTTTCCCCTGGCCTGTGCGCCTGCTCTGCTCTGCTAGGTTACGAGCTTGCGCCGGAAGACATTGAAGATGACGCGGCGGACGAAGAAGGAGGCGGCGCTTGGAGACACTTCTCTGGCAGCGGTGGGGACGCCTCCATCACTGTTTGAGCGCTGGGCCCGCCCCCATTGCTGCAGGAGAACTCATTTGCATACCGGTAAAAAACGATATTTCTACGGATTGGCGCGGCGGAGACCATATCTAAAGGTAAGAGACAAATAGCCTTTCTAAAGGCTATTCCGACGTCTTATCCACACACACACACACAAAAAAAAGTTTTAATGGTAGAATCCCTTTAAGCGGCAGCCGGACATGACTGACAGCAATTTTCTCCCCTCTCCTTTCCAATACACAGCTCAGCCGAGCATACGTGGGTATATGGACAATGGGCAAAACAGCGGTCTTGTTCTACCAACAGTTCTCTCATGTGTACGGCTGACTTTAGTAAACCCAAATAATGCCGCCTTAACAGCAAAATAATACCAAGACAGTGCCATAAGGTACCTCAGTAATAACATTATGGTTACATAACAAGCCAAGCAACCCATTATATCAAGAATACCGATAGAGAGGAGAACAGGGACCAGTACATGCTGGTGGAGGCTTACAGGCAATTGCCCCTTTTGCCCCCTTCCTTATTCCAGCCCTGTGCCTCCCCCCAGAATTGTATGTGCTAACTGTGCTTAATGCAGAACAGCAGAGAGAACTTTGATGCTGTGCAGACTCCGGGACACGTAGAGTAAGGAAAGTCAAACAGAATCCTGGCAGCAAAGTGTGGGTTACTGCTGATGTCAACAGTTCAGCCTTTCACAAGCATCGCGGCTTATCCCATTTTATTTATCCTCACAGTATTACGGTATAATACACACTTCAATAGTCATCTAAAAGAACACCAAACCCAAGTCTCTCCCATACAATATGCAGTGTAATTACTGCTCCCTGTTATCGGCCAGGCGACTAGTGTTTCACGTATAATCGGTTCTGTAGACTCTGCACTGGTAAGATCCGAATCCATGACCTCGGTGCTGTGATGCAGCAGAACTAGCAAGAACCTATACTCAGGATTCTACAAAAACAACACTTAAAGGGGGATTCCAGCCTAAAGCATTTGATCACTTGAGAATGCTACGTCATTGGGGGGTCTAACTAAAGGCACCCCCATGATAACCAGCGCCTAGCTGTGGGCATCCATGCCATAGACCAGTGGATAGAAGGTAAATGCTTCAGTCTCGGAGAACTCTTTACATGGGTTGTCTAGCATTAGGAAAACAGGGGTCCATGGTCGGGTCCAGTATTGCAGATACTGGTGCTGGTTTTTGGAAGATAGGAGTCATGTTTTTTCTATTTCTGTCCAATTCATGGACATGATAGAACTGGGTCAGGCCAACAATAAGATGTTCCTGTGGTGAGATAAGTTTCTAATAGGATAACTGGACATTGATACAATAAGGCCCATGAGGTCCTGATGTAGAACTCCATTCTGGTGCACGGGTGTGAGACCGATTTACTGAAAGGCTGGACCCCATTATACTTTCGGCTGAGATTTTCCAACCAGTTGGACCACTCTTTTTTGGCAGAGTAAAATTGGTGAAAGGCCAACTCTTCTCTCAGGTGTATGACCACCTAATGTTTTAGCAACTTCTATTAGACCCAAGGAGCCAGAGTCCAACTCCTCAAAAATATACAGGAACACAAGTATACAGGAACACACAGCCAATGTGGCTCAAAATCAGAATATTACAGGCCAAATAATAATAATTAAAAAATAAAACGAAAAACATCCCATACAATAACCCCTGAATACTATGCAAGACCCTGCACGATAGGCATCAGTCCACTCTAACCACATGGCGGTATATGGCCGACATCCCTTATACCCCCCAATCAGAAGAGAAGTGGCAAATGTCAGGTGTATGGAGCAATTTGTATACCGATGATTATTCTTGATATCCATAAGCCAAGTGGGCCAAACAGGAGTCCATATTTGAAGGCAGATTCCCCTGTAAGACAAATAGGATATTCCACAAATATCTGAAGTGGTGCCCAAATCTGGGACCTCTATCTTGAGAAGAAGGATCCCCAACACCCGTATGGTGGCTGTAGGGAGTAGCGAGAGCTTGTGCATGAGATGGGTCGGTGGTTGAATGGCAGATGGCAAGTTCACGGACAATGCACAAGTCACAGAAGCTGGAGATGACCATAAATGCCAAAAACAGCGACACAACTTGGCGCACTTTGTGAACAATAGATTAAGGCCCTGTTTACACGGGGCAAGAGACCTCTCACAATAGAGGTCTATGTAGACCACTAGAAACAAGCTGCCCTTTCTTCAGGCGGATTCCGCAGCTGAATCAGCCGCGGTGTCCGCCTCGCGACAGCACTCCCCAGACTATAACCATTCATTTGGGCCTAATCCGGAGCGGAAAGCAGTGACGGGATGCCGTGCACTGCAGCGGCATCCCGTCGTGGCAGCCGCGAATGGAATATGCAAACGCGTATTTGCATGTGAACTAAACCTAAAGTGACTTTTAGTTCATTTCTCTCACGTAAAGTGATTTTCCAGCCTGAAGCATTTATCACCTAGATAGAGGTCCGACGATCGGGCCCCTACAGTTCTCTATGACAGGCGGCGGCAAGGTCGCCATCATATCCAAACTTGTAGTAGTGTCAGTCTTGCACCTCGGAGTGCCCCCCATTGTACGGTTGGTAGGGGTCCCAGCGTATAGGTGATAAGGGTGCGAGGCTGGGATACTCTTTTAATATGTCCATAGACTACAGTAGTGAGCGGTTATTCACATAACATACTACAAATAATAATAATACTGCCAGAATAAACCGTTACAAAAAGATACCGCCATATAGCCCCGCATAATAAGAGTAGGCCTTTGTTGTCCATAGCAACCAATCACAGCACAGCTTTCATTTCTTTTAGTGCTTTTGGAAGATGTAAGCTGTGCTGTGATTGGTTGCTATAGGCAAAGACTTCTTTGTAAATGGCCATAGCGCCCACATAGTAATGCATTACAGTACTCCTATATGTGCTACAAGGGTTCAACACAGAAGTGCCATAACCCGAGACAACCAGTCCTAGCTATTACTACATCACAAAACTGGGTGTCAGTCCCATGATAGTTGTCTAGTGAATGCCAGACATGGACCCTGTACAGTACACAAGCACATAGGGGCATAATTCTAAAGACTGACATACTGAACGCCAGTCTTCATATCCTCCGCTGAAGAGTCACATGATTTATGACACGGCCTGTGCTCCTCCATGTGTTAGGAGTCTATGCCGGCTTGTAAAGTGGCGTAAATGGAGCGAAACTCCCTCTTATATGGGTTTGCGACTTTTTTTATACCAAATAGCTGACATCGAGTCCCTATAAGTCTGTATACTGCACAGTAGACCCTCCGTGTCCCGCCATATGGCGTCCTTACAGCACCATAGTCTGCCTTGAATTTAGAGATGAATATAACACCCTATATAACATCACAGATACAGTACGGGCCCATAGCCATATGTATGAGGCTCGCCGTGATTGTATACAGGACATGCTGTATATCCACTCGACCTCTTACCCCGAAACACTTTACATAATTGTTGTATCATTAGGCTGTGTTCACACATTGGGGTCATGACATGATCTGAACTTTAGAGGACAGTCACAAATTCACTGGAAAACAAGGGTAAAGATAGCGCAGGATATTTGCTTTTCGGTAGACAGACGTAGCAGAGTCGAGCTTGTCATTTGTCTCAGTGTGATCAGAGCACGTCATCTGTGGTTCCACCAAGTCCTTGGAGAATTTGAGCTCTGCTACGTCTGCATTTACAATATGGATAGGATTTCATATACGGCAAAAAAAAAAAAAGCAGTGCTCAATTTTTTGCAACTAGACGTTGCAGACGCAGCACCCTCGAGGTCGCAGTAGGACGCCATATACGTACATAAGTGAAGGAGACAAAGGGCAAGTGATGGAGTTGTGGCCAAAGTCACCACGTAGCGTTCATGGACATGACCGAATGTGCAGCCCCCATGGTATTCCAATGCATCACCCAGATGTTCCAATGCAACGTTCCATTATAAATTATCGGATCTGATCATCTGAACACCCTTGGGCTCCAATGCAACACCCCGGGGGCTGCACACCCTGTCATGTACGTGAAACCTTACCGTTTCGGTATTCTTTTCTCTGCCTAATTCCACTACATTGCCCATTCTCTTTATAGTGATGGAGGAGGGAGTCTCAGGTGGAAGAACATACATATTAAAGGTACTTTTACAAATTTAGGGGTTAGTCAAACACAATGCCCAGGGCAATTGTAACTGCAGGTTTGATGCACATTCCCGGCATGCTACACCTCATGTCATGACTCAACGAACGACAAGACGTCTGACTTCCAGTCTCACTAACACTAGGATAAACGTATAGGGCTAAATTCACACTACACTTGGCATCCCCAATTAGGCGTTCGATCCAAGACAAACAAAGGGCAGGACTTCAGGATTTGTCATAAAAGTAGCCAAACAAAGCATCCCTCTCTGGCCATTGGCTGCAAATAGATCATCCGATTGGCTCCAGGGTAGTGATCTGTACACACATATATCTAGCTGTGGGGTCCATGTCCTGACAAAACTCACCCCCCACCCCTGAACTTGTTTCCCTAGATAACAAAATTGCTCTTCTGTTAAATCGGACGGATTTAACCCTAACAAAACTATTGTTTTAGAAAAACCAAGGACCGGTGACTACACGTTTCTCCGTATTACAGGCAGCACAGGGACACCTACAGTATAAAGACCCCTCAAAACAATTTACAAAGTAGCCAAAAAGAATTCATTTGATCATGTCAAGTCCTATTGTTTTGCTCAAAGACATTTTCTAAAATACCCATATTACAGGCAGCTCACGGACAACTCTGACTTATTAGGACCCCTCAAAACAATTCACTATATCTCAGCTTCCTAGATCCATGCAAGTATGACAGCAAGGGATACAGTATACAAACGTTTACAGCTGTCATATAGGAGACTTCAGACCTTGAGTGGAATTGCACTTTAAGCCACTGCATATGACATAATGTACAGCTGGATATATTAGAAGACGAACAGAATGGCCAAAAACAGACTCATATGACTCTTCTAAGCCCTATTGTTTTGCACAGACACAATTACCGGTGACTACATTTTTCATCTATGTTACAGGCAGGTCAGGGACAACTATATGGTATAAGGACACCTTGGAACAATTCACTATATCGCAACGTCTTATATCCCTGTGAGTGTAATATCAGGGGATCTAGTATATAAGAGTCCTTGGTTGTTATACCTGAGGGTTGAGACTTTTAGTGGAGTTCCCCTTTAAGCCACTGCATATGACATAATGCACAGCAGGGCGTATTATAAGACTTACATTTGACCACATCAAGCCCTATTGTTTTGCTCAGACAAAATTGCCCGTGACTACTTTTTATCCTCCATGTTATAGGCAGCTCAGGGACTGTACAGTATAAGGACCCCTCAAAACAATTCGCTATATCTCAACCTCCTATATCCCGGTGAGTGAGATATCAGGGGATGGAGTATATACACATGAACATTAAATGGAATTGCACTTTAAGTCAGCGCATATAGCACAGTATACAGCAGGGCGTACAAAATAGCCAGTCTGTTAGGTTAAAACGACCAAAGACGGATTCATTCGACTCTGTCAAGTCTCTATTGTTTTATTCGGAGACAATGATCAGTGACTATTATTTTTTTTTTACCATGTTACGAGGAGCACATACCTTAAAGTGGCAGGTCCACATTACCAGGTCCACACCATAACTATGGACACAAGATGCATCCATAGTACATGAAGTGATGAGATATTATATAATATTGTCTATATAATATCACACGCTCCGCCTGCCGCAACCAAGCCAAGTCTAATACATACGCCTCGAATAAAAAAAGGGTTAAATTTCCAACCTGACGTACCAAATACCCAATTCCCAGATGTCTACGGAGAAGCCGTCACATGCAATACCCAATACTCTACATGACATATAACATAACATCACCGTACGTACCAGAGGCGACACCTTCATCCCATTCGGATTCCGATCTTTTTAGTCGATTTGCGGTAAATCCATAACAAATTTGCACTCCAAAGATAAACGTGACAAAGGATATAACCTGCGGGCACAAAAATAGCACATCAGTATCTATAGGTCAGAGGCTCTGTCACAAAACAAAACCAGCAGAGCTGAGTTATAGTCTGACCCCCAATGCAGCAATGCAGGAGTTAAATCTAATAGAGCGATGCAACAAAGTCTTCCCTACCTGATATAACTGTAATAGACTGCTGGGAGTCATAGTGCAGGAATCCCTGGGAGCCACTAGGTTTTCCCTGTAGGTTCAGTGTCTGTCTGCAGGGATTGCTGGGTGACTAGAGTATATTAGTTACAACTAATCCCACCTGGTGGAGTGGACGGGCTCATTTCATTTGTCCAGGGTCTGGTTTCATCATGTTTCGCTCACAAATCACAGGCCTGAGTGTAGGAGGCTGCTTGTAGCACCACATCCCCCCCTCCTCTTCAAACACACACTTCTCTCACACTTAGTCAATAACCAGTTACTTTTAACATGCTCCAGCACAGGCTGTCAATGTACTCTGCAAAAATCATCTGCAAAGTATATTCCCCTGGTAAAGCGAAACATCTGCTTAATGTAAAAACAGTCTAAAAATACATCTGCCGGGAGGGTGAGAGCAAAGCGTGCGGCGTATATGTGCACGATGGCTGCAAAATCAATGCCTGGGTATTAAACCTGGCCATGTCGTGCAAGGAACGGAGGATTTCGGCAGTTGCATTACGATGCGAGGTCGAGTAATGGAAGGTAATGTTATAGTTTCTGCAACGTGGGGCCTCAAGCTAAAGAAAGGGATGCGGGTCCGAAAAGTCTCAGTGCACGATCCAAGGAAATCTAAGATTACTTGACCGATGTGCTTCTCTGGAGTGGAACATGGATGACAATTGGATTTGCTCTAAGACAAGGACTAGACAGCGACTTTGACTGTCGCTTTTGGACTCTCACTCATATTAGTGAATGGAGTCATGTTGCGAGCCCGAGGGTGCCATGACCACGACTTCTAGTTGCAAAAAAGTCAAACATTGCAACGGTTGTGGCACCATCAGATCTATCCACTAACATGAGTGAAGGAATCGGAGGGCGACACGACGATCTTTGGTCAGGGCCAAGGTCGTTGTATAGTCTTAACCTAACACTTTTCCTATAGGGCTGCGAGTCCCTATGATAAAAACCAAGTATGGCCATCAGACTGCGTGATGAGTGTTGAAGTTGGATGATACTCGGTTATCTGAAAGGGTCCTTACATTACACCGTGACTTTGGCTACAACCAAACATTGCCAAGCCGCCCTGCGACCTCCAAAACAAGTTGCTCTCCCAAAACATCTCTAATTATGTCCACAGGTTGCTTTTGGTTTGGTATCTAACCTCATTAACATCAGTGGAGCAAAGCTACGATCCCAGACACAACCCATGGACAGGTGTGATGCTGCTGATGGTTTTCTAATCCCGGACAATCCCTTTAACCAGGGTAGTTAGAGACAGGGCAAATGCAGACAGCTAAATCTTTGCCTCAAATGAAAGAAAGTGTGAATGTAATTCTGTCCACGCCGATGTGGTATATGTACTTGTTAATAGGACAGGCTGAAGAGTTCCACATATTTAGTGTCTCAGTCCTGAGTAGTCCATAATTTGGTACCCCAACCCCTAGTGAGAAGTTCTGTAGTGCCTGGTTGGTTTGTTCTTCAATCTCCAGTATTCAAAGGTTTGTTTCCTAATATCAAGTGTTTTTGGGTTACAATCCTGATATCAAGTGAATAGGTCCTCTTGGTTTGATTCTTCTCATTTAGATGTTTCTAATATCCAGTATTTGATTCCTTCACGCAGAGTACCAGAGAACACCAGAGTAACAGAGGATTCTCCATTGGGCCCAGACTCAAGACCAATAATGGTCCAGCAGAAGACATTCAAATATAAAGGATATTATAGTCTATTTTCTACGTGATGTTTGAGGATGGGTCCAAGAAACCTCAGTCTGATGTCTACAGTCTACCATGATGTGAAATAAAATTCTCTACTCGGAGGCAATCATTGATTTAGTCCTAGTTTGACACAAATGTAAACCCAACCTTACTCAACAAATCCTGAAAATACTCTTGAGGGCTCATTGACAGACATTGGATGAAACAAAGTTGATTATCACCGGTTGAACATCTCAAGATTTGTTTTGGGTCAATCAAGTCCTGTATAAACCACACATTAAATTGGCTTAAGGGGCCACACAGTGGCTCAGTGGTTAGCACTGCAGCCTTGCAACGCTGGAGTCCTGGTGTTCAAATCCCGCCAAGGACAAAAAAAAAAATATCTGCAAGGAGTTTGCATGTTCTCCCCGTGTTTGCATGGATTTCCATCCCATATTCCAAAGACATACTGATAGGGAAAAATGTACATTGTGAGCTCTATGTGGGGCTCACAAGCTACATTATTAAAAAATATATATAATATATATATATATATATATATATATATATATATATATATAAATTGGATTAACACATAGTGTAAAACACTGTCAGGGCTCCTAGGAACCTATCTATAAAACATAGTGTAGTATACTGTCAGGGCTCCTAGGAACCTATCTATAAAACATAGTGTAGAACACTGTCAGGGCTCCTAGGAACCTAGCTATAAAACATAGTGTATGACACTGTCAGGGCTCCTAGGAACCTATCTATAAAACATAGTGTAGAATACTGTCAGGGCTCCTAGGAACCTATCTATAAAACATAGTGTAGAACACTGTCAGGGCTCCTAGGAACCTATCTATAAAACATAGTGTATGACACTGTCAGGGCTCCTAAGAACCTATCTATAAAACATAGTGTATGACACTGTCAGGACTCCTATGAACCTATCTATAAAACATAGTGTATGACACTGTCAGGGCTCCTAGGAACCTATCTATAAAACATAGTGTAGAATACTGTCAGGGCTCCTAGGAACCTATCTATAATACATAGTGTATGACACTGTCAGGGCTCCTAGGAACCTATCTATAAAACATAGTGTATGACACTGTCAGGGCTCCTAGGAACCTATCTATAAAACATAGTGTAGAACACTGTCAGGGCTCCTAGGAACCTATATATAAAACATAGTGTAGAACACTGTCAGGGCTCCTAGGAACCTATCTATAAAACATAGTGTATAACACTGTCAGGGCTCCTAGGAACCTATCTATAAAACATATTGTAGAACACTGTCAGGGCTTCTAGGAACCTATCTATAAAACATAGTGTATGACACTGTCAGGGCTCCTAGGTACCTATCTATAAAACATAGTGTATGACACTGTCAGGATTCCTAGTAACCTATCTATAAAACATAGTGTATAACACTGTCAGGGCTCCTAGGAACCTATCTATAAAACATAGTGTATGACACTGTCAGGGCTCCTAGGAACCTATCCATAAAACATAGTGTATGAAACTGTCAGAGCTCCTAGGAACCTATCTATAAAACATAGTGTAGAACACTGTCAGGGCTCCTAGGAACCTATCTATAAAACATAGTGTATGATACTGTCAGGACTCCTAGGAACCTATCTATAAAACATAGTGTATAACACTGTCAGGGCTCCTAGGATCCTATCTATAAAACATAGTGTATGACACTGTCAGGGCTCCTAGGAACCTATCTATAAAACATAGTGTATGATACTGTCAGGGCTCCTAGGAACCTATCTATAAAACATAGTGTATGACACTGTCAGGGCTCCTAGGAACCTATCTATAAAACATAGTGTATGACACTGTCAGGGCTCCTAGAAACCTATCTATAAAACATAGTGTAGAATACTGTCAGGGCTCCTAGGAACCTCTCTATAAACATAGTGTATAACACTGTCAGGGCTCCTAGGAACCTATCTATAAAACATAGTGTATGATACTGTCAGGGCTCCTAGGAACCTATCTATAAAACATAGTGTATAACACTGTCAGGGCTCCTAGGACCCTATCTATAAAACATAGTGTATGACACTGTCAGGGCTCCTAGGAGCCTATCTATAAAACATAGTGTAGAACACTGTCAGGGCTCCTAGGAACCTATCTATAAAACATAGGAACATCTCTCCTATCTATGATTTCTATCTAATCTACCTGTAACTGATTAAATCTGACTAAACTTAGTTCTACTTCTCCTACTCCTAATACTCTCTAGCTGTACTATAAGCTTTGCTGCACTCAGTGCTATGTATTGCTGAAGAAAATGGAGTAATTGCTTTGGATTATGTATTGATGAATAACACGTCTGTTCCCTACTTCCACCATCACTTACATGCCTCGTGTTCCAGCCTAGAGCACCTTATATACCGTTTATACCATCAGCACTGTAAGGTGTCCATCTACCACTGACTATTGTCAGTCAGTCAGTCAGTCTAAGACTGTCAGGTGATGTCAGAATGTCACAGTGACTTGCAGACGTGTGTCTTCTGTATTTCCACTGTAGGGCAGTCATGGCGGCCATCTGAAACAAATCGCCATTTATTTGGATTTGTTAAAAACTGAACAATTTGGAATATTCGGGTCAAACCACATCGGTTCACCCATCTCTACTCATCATCAGATTTGTAACGCTAACCTAATGTGAACAGGGCACTCGGGGGCCAATAGTTGTGACCCAGTCTGCTGCCAGCTCTACAATCATGTTATTGCCTAGCTCTGCTATGGGGCACCGGCCTGCACCATTTGCAAAGGATTTCTTACAATAGGCAGAGCTTCTTCTGTAAACCTTGAGATAAATATACACAGCTGGAACCATAAATGTGTCGCCCATATGTTCCTCTTGTTCCTCCTTCTAGTGCATATGTGATAGATATACAGACTTAGATCTATCAGGGTATACGGCTCATTTTGGGCTTAGTATACATAGTCATACGATGGGTCCTCCAAACGCATTTGGTTTTCATCAATTTTGGATAAAGGGCTTACAAATAGGTAGAATATTGCAGAGACCTGCCTCATAATTAGACTATATACTGAGCAGATATACTGTACATGAGCCTCTGTAGGTAAAGCTGCCATGAATCACAGCGGTTCTAGGTAATAATTTGCACCCTATACATGAAGGTGTTATTGGAAGTGACCCCCAATATCTTTTGCTCCTCATATTCTATTCACAGGGGTCCTGACGTTCTAAACTGACCAGAAGGGCAGCGGTGTTCTTGTGAGGAACGATTCTGCTTCATCTAAGGTCATGTTCAGGGCTCACATGGTCTGTGCCACTCACTAGCATTCATGTGGAGGAGACTCCGCTGCAATACCAAGCACGGCCACTATACAATGTCAGAGCCGTCACCAGAGAGAGCCCTGCACAGGGTTATACACCAATAGCAAGTCACTGCAAATGTGGGAGAGGCCTTTATAAAAGGGCACAATTACATATACCCAGACCCCTATAGTAATATTACACCCCAAATTGTTTAGGGTTAATTAACATTTTTATTTATGTAATTTAGTGATCACTTTAAATATCATTTAGGTGATACTGAAAATAAATATATACTGTGTGTATATATATATATATATATATATATATATATATATATATATATATAATGCAGAGAAAGAAAAAGTTTGGTATAAGAAACACACATGCCTAATATAAAAAGTATATTACAATAAGGCTCTTTTATAAAGCAATATATATATATACAGTCCTATGAAAAAGTTTGGGCACCCCTATTAATCTTAATCATTTTTTGTTCTAAATATTTTGGTGTTTGCAACAGCCATTTCAGTTTGATATATCTAATAACTGATGGACACAGTAATATTTCAGGATTGAAATGAGGTTTATTGTACTAACAGAAAATGTGCAATATGCATTAAACCAAAATTTGACTGGTGCGAAAGTATGGGCACCCTTATCATTTTATTGATTTGAATTCCCCTAACTACTTTTTACTGACTTACTGAAGCACAAAATTGGTTTTGTAACCTCAGTGAGCTTTGACCTTCATAGCCAGATCAATCCAATCATAAGAAAAGGTATTTAAGGTGGCCAATTGCAAGTTGATCTCCTATTTGAATCTCCTCTGAAGAGTGGCATCATGGGCTACTCAAAACAACTCTCAAATGATCTGAAAACAAAGATTGTTCAACATAGTTGTTCAGGGGAAGCATACAAAAAGTTGTCTCAGAGATTTAACCTGTCAGAACATAGTAAGGAAATGGAAGACCACAGGGACAGTTCTTGTTAAGCCCAGAAGTGGCAGGCCAAGAAAAATATCAGAAAGGCAGAGAAGAAGAATGGTGAGAACAGTCAAGGACAATCCACAGACCACCTCCAAAGAGCTGCAGCATCATCTTGCTGCAAATGGTGTCACTGTGCATCGGTCAACTATACAGCGCACTTTGCACAAATAGAAGCTGTATGAGAGAGTGATGAGAAAGAAGCCGTTTCTGCACGTACGCCACAAATAGAGTTGCCTGAGGTATGAAAAAGCACATTTGGACAAGGCAGCTTCATTTTGGAAACAAAAATTGAGTTGTTTGGTTATAAAAAAAGGCGTTATGCATGGCGTCCAAAAAGAAACAGCATTCCAAGAAAAACACATGCTACCCACTGTAAAATTTGGTGGAGGTTCCATCATGCTTTGGGGCTGTGTGGCCAATGCCGGCATCGGGAATCTTGTTAAAGTTGAGGGTCGCATGGATTCCACTCAGTATCAGCAGATTCTTGAGAATAATGTTCAAGAATCAGTGACGAAGTTGAAGTTACGCCGGGGATGAATATTTCAGCAAGACAATGATCCAAAACACCGCTCCAAATCCTCAGGCATTCATGCAGAGGAACAATTACAATGTTCTGGAATGGCCATCCCAGTCCCCAGACCTGAATATCATTGAACATCTGTGGGATGATTTGAAGCGGGCTGTCCATGCTCGGCAACCATCTAACTTAACTGAACTTGAATTGTTTGTCCAAAATACCTTTATCCAGGATCCAGGAACTGATTAAAAGCTACAGGAAGCGACTAGAGGCTGTTATCTTTGCAAAAGGAGGATCTACTAAATATTAATGTCACTTTTCTGTTGAGGTGCCCATACTTTTGCACCGGTCAAATTTTGGTTTAATGCATATTGCACATTTTCTGTTAGTACAATAAACCTCATTTCAATCCTGAAATATTACTGTGTCCATCAGTTATTAGATATATCAAACTGAAATGGCTGTTGCAAACACCAAAATATTTAGAACAAAAAATGATTAAGATTAATAGGGGTGCCCAAACTTTTTCATAGGACTGTATATATATATATATATATATATATATATTAGCTGTTACCCGCGACTTCGTCTGTGGTGATTGTAGCAGTGGGTATATACAGGCGCGGGTAAGGTTTTCGTACTGTGTATAAGGTATGGGATATGAAATGTAATTTTGTATCTTGTTTTTGCTGTAATTCAGAGAATACGTGAGACTTTTGTGTTGCAGTTACTTTGTATTAGAGCTGCTATATATACTGTGTTGTGAGAAACTTTACATAGTGACTTTGGGACAGAAGTATTTGAAGTTAACCCTTTCCCGCCGATGGCATTTTTTGATTTTCGTTTTTGACTCCCCTCCTTCTAAACCCCATAACTTTTTTATTTCTCCGCTCCCAGAGCCATATGAGATCTTAATTTTTCCTGGGACAAATTTTTCTTCATGATGCCACCATTATTTATTCTATATAATGTACTGGGAAGCAGGGGAAAAATTCAGAATGGGGTGGATTTGAAGAAAAAATGCATTTCTGTGACTTTCTTACGGGCTTTGGTTTTACGGCGTTCACTGTGCAACCAAAATGACCTGTCCCCTGTATTCTGTGTTTCGTTACGATGCTGGGGATACCAAATTTATATGGTTTTATTTACATTTTGACCCCTTAAAAAAATCCAAAACAGTGTTAAAATTTTTTTTTTGAAAAGTCGCCATATTCCGACAGCCGTAACTTTTTTATACGTGCGTTTACGGGGATGTATAGGGCATCTTTTTTTGCGGGACTGGGTGTACTTTTTAGTTCTACCATTTTCGGGAAATGTTATTGCTTTGATCACTTTTTATTCAAATTTTTATCAGAATCATAACAGTGAAAAAACGGCGGTTTGGAACTTTTGACCATTTTTCCCTCTACGGCGTTTACCGAACAGGAAAAATATTTGTATATCTTTGTAGAGCGGACGATTTCGGACGCGGGGATACCTAACATGTATGTGTTTCACAGTTTTTAACTATTTTTATATGTGTTCTAGGGAAAGGGGGGTGATTTGAATTTTTAATCCTTTTTATTTGTTTTTATTTTTTTTTTCACTTTTTGTGAAACTTTTTTTTTGCATTTATTAGACCTCCTAGGGGTATTGACATGGGTGGGCGGTGTCGCGGATTGTCAGAGCGGTGGGGGTCGGCAAACATGGCTGCTCCGGAGCGTTATAGAGCGCCTCCTGGAGTATCGTTAAGGTGAGGGGCAAAGTGGTAAAGTATATGTATATGTGAGTGTGTGGGGTTAGGGGCGAGGCTGTAGAGGGCAATAGGAATTTTGTGGCTTGCTATGGTCCAAAGTGTGTGAGATTGCAGAGATGGTGATGTGAGTTTGGGGTTTGTGGGGGTCCTGGCACAAACGTATGTGCGCTATTGTGACGAAAAGTAGCCTATTGCGCAATCGGGTGTAGTGACTATGTTTGTGGAAACTTTCAGCCAAATCGGTCGAGCGGGTTTTGCATGATTGAGGAACAAACATCCGAACATCCAAACACACAAACCCACAAACTTTCACATTTATAATATTAATAGGATATATATATATATATATATATATATATATAGACACACACTATATATGTATGTATACAGTATATATAGTATGTGTGCATATGCAATATATATATTTATTTATAGTGTGTATGTGTGTGTGTGTGTGTGTGTGTGTGTGTGTGTGTGTGTATACATACAGTATATATACTACACCACTAGTGACGGCTCATAAAGTTTTATGTTTGTGTAATGACAGTCACCTCTATTACAAAAGTGTCTGACCTCTGTATAAGCAATGCCGCCCCTGCTATCTCTTGTGTCACCCCCTCTACCTCATAGATTGTAAGCTCTTGTGAGCAGGGCCCTCAGTCCCATTGTGTGAAACGACTTTCTTTGTAATGTATCTTTCTGTCTGTATTTGAACCCTACAAACTGTACAGCGCTGCGGAATATGTTGGCGCTATATAAATAAAATATGTTATTATTTATTATTATTATCCCGCTGGATCTGGGATGGTTGGAAACTATGTATAAATATATATACACACATTAGATAGATAGATAGATAGATAGATAGATAGATAGGAGATAGATAGATAGATAGATAGATAGATAGGAGATAGATAGATAGATAGATAGATAGATAGATAGGAGATAGATAGATAGGAGATAGATAGATAGGAGATAGAGATAGATAGATAGATAGATAGATAGATAGATAGATAGATAGATAGATAGATAGATAGGAGATAGATAGATAGATAGATAGATAGATAGATAGATAGATAGATAGATAGATAGATAGATAGATAGCTTTCCAGGCACACATCCAGGTGAGCAAGCCCGACTCCTACCACCACCAAGCATGGCTAAGCCACCTGAGCAAACCAGACATTCAACAACCAAACAACAGCCAACCACCAAACCAAAAACACCAGCAGATGATAACCAAGGCCGAAATAAAGGCGATCACAGAGGCAAATAGAGAGCGGTACATTGAAGAATGGAAAAACGAAATAAATAACTCCAAGAAACTCACCGTGTACCAATCCCTACAAAGGGACTACACCATGGCCACCTACCTGGAGAGAATACGCCACCCCAAGCACAGACAGACCCTGAGCCGGTACAGACTGAGCGCCCACAACCTAGAGATAGAGACAGGGCGATACAGGCAGACGTACAAGCCACGGGAGAAGAGACTGTGCCAGCACTGTGACCAGGGGGCCCTAGAAGACGAGACCCACTTCCTGCTACACTGCACCAAATACTCAGCTGTGAGGGCCGTCTACTACCAAAGACTCTCTGCCCACATCCCAGACTTCATATCTGCAGACGAGAAGAGGAAACTCTACATCCTACTGGGAGAAGAAGAGGCCACTGTGGAGATCGCTGCCCAATACGTGTCCAGCTGTCACCAAACAAGAGGAAGATGAGACTCCATGGACTGTTATATTTATCCCAAAACACCGACCCCACCCCACCCCCACCCCCCCATATAGCAGCCACCAACGAAGAGGAAGACGAGACTCCACGGACTGTTATACCCCAAACCAACCGCCCCGCCCCACCCCACCTCCAACCCCCCCATATAGCAGTCACCAACGAAGAGGAAGATGAGACTCCATGGACTGTTATACCCCAAACCAACCGCCCCACCCCACCTCCAACCCCCCCCATATAGCAGTCACCAACGAAGAGGAAGATGAGACTCCATGGACTGTTATAACCCAAACCCCCCCCCATACCCCCCCCCAACCCAACGCCCCCCCCCCCCCCCCCCCCCGCCCACTTTACTAGCTTTGGCAATGCCAAATACCTATTCGGACATGCCAATAAAGCATTTTTTGATTTGATTTGATTTGATAGATAGATAGATAGGAGATAGATAGATAGATAGATAGATAGGAGATAGATAGATAGATAGATAGATAGATAGGAGATAGATAGATAGGAGATCGATAGATAGGAGATAGATAGATAGATAGATAGATAGATGATAGATAGATAGATAGATAGATAGATAGATAGATAGATAGATAGGAGATAAATAGATAGATAGATAGATAGATAGATAGATAGATAGATAGGAGATAGATAGATAGATAGATAGAAGATAGATAGATAATAGATAGATAGATAGATAGATAGATAGATAGATAGATAGATAGATAGATAGGAGATAGATAGGAGATCGATAGATAGGAGATAGATAGATAGATAGATAGATAGATGATAGATAGATAGATAGATAGATAGATAAATAGATAGAAGATAGATAGATAGATAGATAGATAGGAGATAGAGATAGATAGATAGATAGATAGATAGATAGATAGGAGATAGATAGATAGATAGATAGATAGATAGATAGATAGATAGATAGGAGATAGAGAGAGATAGATAGATAGATAGATAGATAGGAGATAGATCGATAGATAGATAGATAGATAGGAGATAGATAGATAGATAGATAGATAGACACACACACTATTATTTGATATACCAAGTGTGTCTGTCTATCTATCTCCTATCTATCTATCTATCTATCTATCTATCTATCTATCTATCTATCTATCTATCTCCTATCTATCTATCTATCTATCTCCTATCTATCTATCTATCTATCTATTTATCTATCTATCTCCTATCTATCTATCTATCTATCTATCTATCTATCTATCTCCTATCTATCTATCTATCTATCTATCTATCTATCTATCTATCTATCTATCTCCTATCTCTCTATCTATCTATCTCCTATCTATCTATCTATCTATCTATCTATCTCCTATCTATCTATCTATCTATCTATCTATCTATCTCCTATCTATCTATCTATCTATCTATCTATCTATCTAATGTGTGTATATATATTTATACATAGTTTCCAACCATCCCAGATCCAGCGGGATAATAATAATAAATAATAACATATTTTATTTATATAGCGCCAACATATTCCGCAGCGCTGTACAATTAGTTGGGTTCAAATACAGACAGAAAGATGCATTACAAAGAAAGTCACTATCACTATCTATCTATCTCCTATCTATCTATCTCCTATCTATCTATCTATCTATCTATCTATCTATCTATCTATCTATCTATCTCCTATCTATTTATCTGTCTGTCTGTCTGTCTATCTATCTATCTTGTGTATCTATCTATCTTGTGTATCTATCTATCTTGTGTATATATATTTATAGATAGCTCCCAACTGTCCCAGATCCAGCGGGACAGTCTCGATTTTACACTGCTGTCCCTCCGTCCAGGATAGCTTATGGTTTGTCCCGCTATGCCCTTGAAGTGTCTTTGCCCCATCCACCAGCTCTTATCTCAGGGTAGAGTAAAGGCTAAATGGTAGATGCTAAATCCGAGTGGGCTAAAGGACCTATGATGAGTTGGTGACATCATGACCATGTGATCAGACTCCTCTTGTGTTGGCGGAGCTATTCTGGATACTACAGGACAGTGTGATGTTACACAGTAAGAAGAAGCTGCTGAGAATGGAGACTGATGGAAAGTAAGGAGGAGAGAAGAGACAGCAGTGTGAGCAAGAGGTGGGAACCTGGGGCAATTAAACTGAAGGCAGATGAAGGGGACATTAAACTGGGAGCAGATGGAGGTGGGAAATTAAAATGGGAACAGATGGAGGGGAGGACATTAAACTGGGGACAGATCGAGGACTGGACATTAAACTGGGAGGCAGATGGAGGAGGACATGTCTGCCTCTATTTGCCCTCAATATAATGTCCCCCTCCAACTACCCCCACTGTTTAATGTCACCCTCCCGCTGCCCCATAGTTTAATGTACCCCTCCAGCTGCCCCAGTTTCTGCCAGTTTAAACTGGGACATGAGGAGAGGGACTTAATACTGTGGTGCAATTGGAGGGGAACATTATAATGTGGGGGCATATAATGTTAGGATGACTGTAGGAGGATTATTTTGTGTAGGAGCGCTTGGAAACATTGATGAGAAGGAGCTTAATTTGTTGCACATTTTGTCCCTCTTTCTGTCCTTTGAAAGTTGGGAGGTATGATATATAGTATATTACATTATATTATATTTAGATTATATATATAAATATGTGTTTGTCTCTTCTTTATGCACAACCAAACGACTGGACCGATCGCCAAATTTGGCACACAGGTACATCAGGTGTCTGGGAAGGTTTTAGACCTGGTCATAGCTCTCTAGGATGTACCATTCCTGAGATACAGTATTCCCAAAAAATGACCTGCATTGGCTAATAGAACCCTTTAAGTTTTACACTCATATTCTAAATGCCATAGACACGGTCACATGTCCCTTTCCAGCCAATAGTAGCTTGCAGGTGTTTAGTCTGGGGCAGGGCACTGTAGATGACACTGTTACACAAAGTCACATACACACAGCTTTTCTCCAGGTTTCCATAACAAGCAATCACAGGTTTTTCACTCATATCCAAACTGTGATACACATGATCACATGATGTTTATGGACCAATAGAAATTCGCAGGTTCTTCAGTCTTGACATACACACAGCTTTACACTAGGCTTGCATAGCAACCAAGCTATTTATGACCTGTATTAGTCAAAAGTCCTTAAATATTCAGCCGTATGATGTGTATCAGCCAATATACAGTATATCAGTATTCTGTATGCTTAGAAAATATAGTTTAACTATATAATATAGTGAAATATAGAGAGATCTTTACGTACAGATACATTGTGTAAGACAGTAGAATACTATTGCAGCTTAGTATAAGAACATAGCCTGTATTGAAGCTAATAGAGCTTGTGCCTCAGTCTGTAGTAACAGCCTCATTGAAAGTAAGAATTGTGGGAACATGGGAGAGGATGGAGGAGGCGAAGCAACTTTGGGATTGGGGGTTGGTTCAAGGTCAGAACCAGCCCGGAATCCCAAGGCAATCATGTAAAGACCCCTGAACTATGTTAAAAGGAAAATGTTTGTTTTGGTACCATGTTAGCCAGTGGTTATGAAATATGAAAAAAAAACAAAAAAGTTTTGTTTTGTTTTTTTCATATTTCTGAACTATGTTAGTCTAACAAAAAGTAATCCCCTCCTCCTACTGAGAATGCATGGTCATTCAACCAGTCCGAGCATCCATGTGTATGGGGAAGAGCTTTCAACCAACCAAATGAAGTGTATGACCAGTTTTACACATTAGTCCCTTTATGGGACTATTTTTTTTTTTTTTTTACGCTAATTTGCTCCTATTTTTTTTTCATCATAAGTTAAATTCTCCAGTTGTCCAGTGTCCCCTCGATGTCCCAGACAGCAGAGCGATAGATAAGACTGAGGATGACACTAAACAGAACACCATCTATTCCTGAGATAATCTACACGTGAACCAGTTTGGTATCTCATGACGTCATTAGAACCTCACAGGTGAAAGTGACAAGTAATTAAAATATAATAAATTAATCATTACGACGCTTTGTGATACGGGAGGCGCGCGTGATAGGGAGTCACTTAGACAGTAATGGAATTCAGATGAAGTTATGGAGAAGAGCGCCGGAGCTGAGCGTAAGTGAGGGAATCTCCTTGCTCCAGGGCCCTGTAAATAAGGAGGTATGTTATGGACATGCAGGGACAGCTGAGCAAAGTGTAAGCCCCCGGGGGCATTGAGTTCATGTTATCAGGGTTGTACAGTCATTAGTTTGCATATTGCTTCCTTGATAGTATGGGTGGCTGAGTGGTACACACAAGGAGATGAAGTCTAGAAAAAAAAAATCGAGAAACAAAAACAAAATCTGTAAAAATTTGTAAAATAATGGGCGGACTTCTGACCATAGTAATAATATGGAGGTGGAGACCATCAATGGCACTATCAGGATGGGAGGAATCCAACATGTTCAAGCTGTATCTTTTCACCAATATAGGGTTGGACCTTAAAATTAGGCTTTCCTATTCCCAAGCATGTGTACTATATAGAGAAATTTCCTCACAGAATTATTCTTGACATTGTGTGATTGGCACCATCCAGTCCAAGCCAACCCACTCCAAGGGTGATAGGACCAGAGGCTAATGTGTGGTCCACGCCAACTCACTCCAGGGTAGATGGGACATTATGAGTGATTGGCATCATCTAGTCCAAGCCAACTCACTCCAAGGGTGATAAGACCAGAGGCTAAAGTGTGGTCCACGCCAACTCACTCCAGGGTAGATGGGACATTGTGAGTGATTGGCACCATCTAGTCCAAGCCAACCCACTCCAAGGTGATAGGACCAGAGGCTAAAGTGTGGTCCAAGCCAACTCACTCCAGGGTAGATGGGACATAGTGAGTGATTGGCACCATCTAGTCCAAGCCAACTCACTCCAAGGGTGATAAGACCAGAGGCTAAAGAGTGGTCCACGCCAACTCACTCCAGGGTAGATGGGACCAGAGGCTAAAATGTAGTCCAAGGGTGATAGACCCAAAGGCTAAAGTGTAGGCCAAGTCAACCCACTCCAAGTGTGATAAACTCAGAGGCTAAAGACATCCCTCTTGACCTCCACGTATACATGCATGCTCAGTTCATATAGATCTATATGGACCCAAATGGTGGCAAAGTGGCAAATGGTGCCTCTGTGAAGTAATACTGATGGTTGTCTTCTCCTGATCCTCATGTTCCTTCCTGTGGATCAGCCATGTTATTATACCTGGAGCCAAGTCAGTCCATCCTTGACCGAATGGGTTGTCTGTTATACTCCAATGGTCCATATAGCTTCTGCTGGCCGCATACATCAATAATGAGTCAGAATTGGGAGTAATAGATTGTATCAATGATATAACACGTTCCGAGGCGATAGATGTCAGCTTTACTGCTTTCTTTACATTTCTGGCTCCTGCCTTGATGTTTTTATATCCTTCCATGGCCAGAGGCACACGACTGTCATACAGATGCTAGATTTCCTAAGTAATGTTTCACTTCTTTGCTCGGTCTGCACGTACATCTTGGTGTACCGGGCTAGTAACAGTCGGGATAATATACAGAGCTTGACAAACCCATTTTTATACCATTATTACTAGAATATTTTATTATTATATGACACTTTGCCCCTTACAATTGAAAAAGTGGTTACCTGTGGACCCCATAGACTGTAATGTTGTCCATCGGAAAAATGCGGAAAGAAAAGTTCTGCTTGCAGGACTTTTCTCTCCATATTTTTCAAGCGGATTCAGGGTTGGAAACGCCAAACATAGTGTGAACTTAGCCTGAGTCATGCAAAGTGGAGACAACTGTATGCAGCCTATACAATGCTCTGTGAGCTTATAGAGATCCTATCATCCTTTGTTTCTCGATAACATGTAGGAATAGCCTTAAGAAAGACTATTCTTCTCCTACCTTTAGATGTCTTCTCCGCGCCGCGGGTCGGTAGAAATCCGGGTTTGTTTCGGTATGCAAATGAGTTCTCTTGCAGCACTGGGACGTCCCCAATGCTGTGAGAGAACTCTCCAGCGATGCCTCCATCTTCCTCTGGAATGGCCTCTCCTTTTGTCTTCTTCTGTCTTGAGTTTCGATCTTCTAGGCCTCAGGCAAAACTGACTGCGCATACCCAGGCCACAAGAAAATGGCCCTTGTAGCCCAGGCATGCGCAGTCAGTTTTGCCCGAGACCTAGAAGACTGAAACCCAAGACAGAAGAAGACAAAAGGAGAGGCCGTTCCAGAGGAAGATGGAGGCGTCGCTGGAGAGTTCTCTTGCAGCAATGGGGACACCCCCAGTGCTGCGAGAGAACTCATTTGCATACCGAAGAAAACCCGGATTTCTACCGAACGGCGGCACAGAGCAGACATCTAAAGGTAGGAGAAGAATAGCCTTTCTTAAGGCTATTCCTACATGTTAGGGAAAAAAAAGGGTATCCAATGATAGGATCCCTTTAACAGCCCCTCTCCGGATTGCTACATTGTAGACCTTTGTGCAGTTGCTGATGCATTCAGCTCACAGAGCATTGTCCAGACTGGGTATAATCGTGTCCACCTCTCAACTCAGAGGACTCTCTATAATGGAAAATTCAACAATTCTCAAAAATAACGGCCAACGGTTAGCGATTTCTGACCCGTTGTGAGATCTCCGGGGATCCAGCTCCATATATTATGGGATTTATCCTTGTACAGTGCGAGGAGTCAAATGTTACTCACTATTTTCTCATCTTAATTATAGCTCTGGGGCCAAAAATAGCCGACTTGCTGTGACAGGTAAACCCAACAAGCAGCAGGGGAAACACACGTTTTCTGTAGGTCATCTGTATTCGCTGCCTGTCCTCGCTCATCTCTCCATGAAGTTTATTTCCCCTTTTGCAGATTGAATAACATTGCCTTTTTAGTCCGGACAAAGAAATCTGTCTCTATATATTCTGTATGATCCCCATGATCCAACCATTGGTGTACGCAGAGAATCAGTCACACAGAAGAAAAGACAAATGTAAATCCCATCAATATTTGGTGTGACCTTTGCCCTTTGCCTTCCGCCGGTTGTTCTCGGTACTTGTAGATGGTTTTTGGTAGAACTCGGCAGGGAAGTTGTTCCCTTTACATCAATGGTTTACAAACATTACCTATAAGGTGCATTTGTATTCATTTCAATTCTGCAGCCTCATTGCACACACGATATATAAGTTTTGAACAGGGGTCCTCAAACTATGGCCGAAACATTTGTCCGGCCCACTGCATGTGGCCTGCGCGCCGTCGCCCGGATCGCTCACCAACGTGGAATCCGGTACAGGATTAGTTAGTAAGCTTTTGCTGCTTTCAGTTGTATGTGCAAATGACATAGAGCATATAATACTTTGTGTGTGCGAGGGGGGCGTATTGAGGAGCATATAATACTGTGTGGAGGGAAATACTGAGGAGCATATAATACTGTGTGGGGGGACGTACTGAGGAGCATATAATACTGTGTGGGGGGACGTACTGAGGAGCATATAATACTGTGGGGGGGGACATACTGAGGAGCATATAATACTGTGTGGGGGGACGTACTGAGGAGCATATAATACTGTGTGGAGGGCATACTGAGGAGCATATAATAGAGTGGGGGGCGTACGGAGGAGCATATAATAGAGTGGGGGGCATACTGATGAGCATATAATACTGTGTGGGGGGGTGTACTGTGGAGCATATAATACTATGGGGGGCGCTACTGTGGAGCGTATAATACTGTGGGGGACATTACTGTGGAGCATATAATACTGTGGGGGGCGCTACTGTGGAGCATATAATACTGTGGAGGGGTGTACTGTGGAGCATATAATACTGTGGGGGGTGCTACTGTGGAGCATATAATACTGTGGAGGGGTGTACTGTGGAGCATATAATACTGTGGGGGGCGCTACTGTGGAGCATATAAACTTGAATTTTTTAAAACTATATTTCGGCCTTCCAATGGTTTGAAGGACAGTGAACTGGCTCCCTGTTTGAAAAATTTGAGGACCCCTGGTTTAGACCAATGCTTAAGAAATGGGACCTGATAAATTAATTACACCACACAAAACCCCCTTACGACCACTTAAAACCCCTCGTATTATCCCAAATGATCAGTTCAGAGGGATTAATCCCTCTGCATTGTGAGCTGTATTGGTGTGCCTGGTGTCAGCGTGTACTCTGCGCTCTTGCACATAAGCCAACTTTCCATTCTTCCTTGGCCTCAGAACTTTATCCCCTAGTGATTTTTGCCTCTGGAACTCATTAACACTTGGTTTACATGACACAACTTCTCTGTGATGAAATCTGAACCAAAAGTAATCTCTTAAATGAGAAGCGGACGACTCTGAACTCTCCTCATTTTGCATCCAGCTGACCCTCGTACAGCTCCAGACTTCTCCGTCTTCTCCTCTGCATTGGATTCTTGTATACGCCATGCTTCGCTAACATTTGTAATGGACTCCATATTTCGGCTGATCCCTTCATGAGTTACTGTATAAACACGCTAATCCACTTAATCTCTCCTATTCTTTCAAGTACAAAGAAGCCAGCAACCTGGAAGGACGTGGCTATGGAGGATCGTCACCTCTCTATCATATACTGAGGTCTCAATTTCCAAAAAGGTGAAAAGGGCATCTGTCATTAGAACGCTTTATGTCTCCAAAATGTTGAGTCAATGGATTACTCTATTGCCAAAAGTGCAGATCGAAGGTACATAATAGACATCTTACCATAGGTACATAGCTTCCATACCCTTCCATGCTAGGGTTCTGGACCCAGAAAATTTGAAGGATAGCCAACAGGTACGAGCCTACATTCAGGACTTCTCCACACTCCTACCTGACTTAATATATCCCTTATATAAGGCTTCAGGCACATGACCAAGTGTGAAGGCCGAGGAGGGTTCTGATGCTCGTTTTGCAGATTATGGAGCATGTCCTATCCAAATTTGTGAAAACATATCGAAACCACCCATTGAAATTAATATAGGATGGAAGGCACTAGGATGTCATCTAAATGTCTTCCGTTAAAAATTGGAACCTCCTCAGCCTGTATTGGGGTTGTCCAGAGTCAGACTGTCCTAAAGGATTCTCCATTGGGCCGGCTCATTAATGGTTCAACATAAGGCACCCAAATTTCAATGATATACTAGTCAACTTCCTAGGGGTTGTTGGAGGGTGGGCCGAAGGATCCTCAACCCAACAATGGGGTCCTTTATCCTTTACAAACACACTAAAATAAACATGTCCTCCGCTCCCACAGTTGTGAAAGCATCGACACTTGCTCTGGTCTTGGAACTCTTAGAACTTAAAGGAGCATGCTGGGAGTTGTAGTTTTCCAACTACCAAAGATGGCTGACCCATCATTTCCAGAATATTTTTTTAAAACTTAAGGACCTTTGGAAGTAGGACCAGTCAGTAAAGGAAAATGGTGGGAAGTCTAAAGAATATGACCTTGACTGTTGGCCCGAACGGGCCAAAATACTTCACACCCTCCCTATTAACACAATAGAGCTGTGCAATGATGAGCTGACCAGGTAGCCTCGAAGGCCCATATTGATAAAGAGATTTGGCCCCTTTAGATGGTTCAAAGTGATAAGGCTGTTTTAATACATTAGGTGGCCATTTTCAAACCTTTTGTAAGTGGGCCCCCATATAATTTAATTTCCCCATAACCAGCACCGTCATAAAGCCCCCTGCACCTCAAACACCACACTAAAAACAAAAACTAAAAAACAAAGAATACTCGCTTAACCACACTCCCATGAACAGATAGACTGCTGCTGGGTGTAAGCCAAACAAGTATTTGGCCAACAGATCTTCCACAACAAACCCCCAATATCAACATGAGATCTTTGGGATTACCATGAATGGCAAAAAAACAACAAAACAAAACAAAGATGCCAATTCTTATGAATCATACAAAGGAAGAAATCAAGGAAGTCAAGAGATTACTGAGATATACTGGACAAGTCTTAAAACCATACAGAAGCCAGGAGATTATAGAAACATACAAGTCTGAAAAACCTAATGGAGGTCAGGGGATTGTGATATATCCCTTCAGAAGATAAGGAAGTCAGGAGATTACAAAGAAACACTAGGGAAACCTGAAAACCCAAATGGAACACTGGAAATTATGGAAAACCTAAAAGAAGTAATGTTAGGTTCACACAAGCATTCAAGTTTCCATCCTTTGGGTCCACGCTGGTTTTCCATTGAAAACAGCGGAAAAAGAAAAGTCCTCCTTGCAGAACTTTTCTCTCCACCAATCTTAAGCAGAGTAGGGGACAGACGTATCGTATGTAGACTCAAACACTAGTGTGAGCCAAGCGTTAGAGGTTATGGAGACATTTTATGGCCCAAATGGAAGGCAGGAAAATATGGAGCAAAACTAGTGAAATCTGAAGACCCATATGGCCAGAAATTATGGAGAAATACTAGAGGTCTGAAGATCTAATGGACGCCAGAGATATCAAAATTCAAGTTAAAGTTTGCAAATTGGAGAAGTCTGAATACCCAAAAGGCCAAGAGAACATGGAGAAACATGAGAGAAGTTTGAAGGCCTAACGTAAATCAGGGGACTATGGAGAAACACTGGATAAGTATGAAGACCTAAACAGAGGGCAGAAGACTGGGACGTCAGACTTTTCTAGTGTTTCTCTTCAAGTAGAGGGCAGACGATGATGGAGAAAACTGAAAAAGTAAGAAGACCCAACTGAATTCAGGAGATAATGGAGAAAACCACTAGAGAAGTCTACAGACCCAAGTAAAAGTTGGGGGTAATGGAAAAACACTTGAGGAACATTGAAGAACCAAATGGAGAAGATTAAGGAGTCAATGTAAGACCCAAATAGGGGCAAGAAAATTTATAAATGAAGATTAGAAATATCTAAAATAGAAGTGACAAATTACAGGGAAGCGTCAGAAAACTCTGAAGACGCAAAGGCAAGGAGATTATGGAGAAAAACTAGATGGATGGATATAGAAGGACTTCTGTCTGTAAACCATTCCAAACACATTACTAGATACGTAGAGTATAAATACTGCAGCCACATCATTGATAGATAAAAAAAAAATAGAAGGCCTTTCTGTAAGCCTAGGAGGTCCACCTTGTTGTAGGACACAATATACAGTACATACTGTGCACACTGTGTTAACGTTCCTTTCGGGAAAACAAAATTGTTAAGTGGTACATCCAGAAGGGATCTGGTTGACTCTGTGATTTGGCAGAAACACAGAGCTCTTCAATGTTGAGCTGTCATTTTTAATATATTTCAAGCCAATATTGGCAGAGTCACAGCAATTTCAGAGCCGTCTATTTCCAATGAATGCATATTTACATCCCTTCCGCAAGCTAAAACCGTAACATACCCAAAATACCGTGCCCAGGAGAGACAGACAGGTATACACCGAGGTCCATAATGAGAACACAAAGGTGTTCAAGCATGTACATCAACATTGCTATGTGTATATATAGTAAGATTTCGTGCCCGCGAAGAGTCAGTCTGGTGCGACCTTCAAGCCTTCCCCCTTGCCGATTGTACAAAGAACACTTAGTCCTGGAGGGAATACCAAGTCAAAATCCAACCAGCGCCTCATGCCTGTGTTTTCCTGGTGTTCTCTGCCTTCCTCTGAGTTCTCTCGATTCTTCCCACTCTCCATGAGATCATGATCACAACCAGAGACAACATTTGACCAAACTGGCCAATTTTGCCAAGATAGGCCAATGATTGGCCAGTGTTTGATGGCCTTCAACATATGCAATCACTTGTTCCGGTGGGAGATAAGCCATTGCCAGAGGAGTCCGATACCAGCTTATTCCAATGTCCCCATGAATTAAACATGCATGCACAGCCAATCTGAGCATACATGTTCATGGTGAGGTTACAAGAAGTCAACTGCTATCTCTTGTGTATAGCTGGCTCCTGTAATTGGCCATTAATATTGAGTGTAGACTTAAGATTTTTGTTTGCAGATCCCATTGAACTTCACAGGATCCACCAACAATTTTGGATCTTAGTCATCCAAGCCACACCCCAATGTCAATTGTCAGAAAAAAAAAGGGGCACAGCTATTTGTTGAATTGTTGATTGTTCTGAACTACACCAATTAGTTTCTAAAATGGGAGCCCCACATTGTGAAAATGCAACGGAAAAAAAGCACTGTGTTTTACGGTACCTGCAAAGTGAATAAGATTCTGGCTAATCCCATCCACACATTGCAGAAAAAAATCTGCAGCAGAAAAGCTCCATGTGTTTTTGAATATCGCAGCATGTCAATTCCCTAGTAAAGGTAGAAAATCCGCTAAGAAAACCTCAGCGAAAGCGTAATGAAAAAAAAAACGCATTAAGCTGCATTTTTTTTAGCTGCATTTTGCTACATGGGGCCTTGGCCTAAAAGAAATTTCCCTGTAGATACTGTGAGAAGGTGACAGGCAGAGTGCTGGAGTCCCGATATATCTGCCCCAGGTTTCTGACTTATGTATGGTCCAGGCAGGGGTCAACCTGCTTTTTTCACCGCCCGAGGCGGATGACAGAAAGCCGCGACACCCCCCCCCCCCCGGGAGAAGGGGGCGGAGCGGAGGGGGCGTGGCGGAGCGGTGTTAGCAGGCAGAGAGCAGGCACGGAGAGGACCTGCTTTCTGCCTGAGCGACCTCCCCAATCCACCGCTCGGTGACGCTAAGCCTGTCCAGGACAGCTTGTCCTGGACTGGCTTAGGTAAGCAAAAATGCCGCCCTCCCCGGGACCCTGGCATAGCGCCACCCGAAGCGGTCGCTTCAGGTCACCTCATGGGAGGTGCGGCGCTGGGTCCAGGCCGGGTCTTGAATAGGCCTCAGCCCCAGGTGTAGGTCCCAGGCTCATTACTGGGCCATAAAGTGCTGCAGAGCCTGCACTTCAGGGCAGATCCTGGGAGTGAGAGGAGGCACCCGGATCTGTCCTGAGATACTGAGAGTCTGGTAAGCCTGTGCTGTCCCATTGTGTTTGTTCGAGTGGTTAGTAGTAAGTCACACATATAGGCTGAAAGTTTTTGAAGAAATAAAGCTGGTCCACAGTCCTTCCAGGCTCAATGGAGATTGCACTACCTGCAAGCCATGACTAAGAGGTAGTGCATCCTCGAAACGCGTTGGCGTTTGTTTTAATCACTATGTGCGTTTATTTTTTCTGACTTTTCACCTTTTGTAATTTTTGAGTCTGTATTTTTAAATGGGAAATTAAAAGTTACATTTTATTGAGCCTGGAAGGCCTGCGGACCAGCTTTATTTCTTCATAAACTTTCATGTTTCTTTAAGTCCGGAGGAGACAAGGTCGTGCACCCCACCAGGACTCGGACACTAAACGGTGAGCTTCAGTTTAACCTTCTTTCAAGTCACACATATAGTTAGTTCTTTACTGTTTAGTTAGAGCTCGGACGAGCAGGGTTTTGTTTGCTTTTTTTTAATCCTGCTATACGTTATTTTGCTTATTTTGTGCCTAACGTGAAGGTTTATTTATTTTTGCTGTTTTTCCAAATAAACCTGTTTGCACCAGACATCATATTCTGTCTCTGACTGGTTGGGTCTACACCTTTGCTGCTACCAAGTTACATTCCCCACAATACCCTGTGCACAGTATAGAGAATACATG
Organism: Leptodactylus fuscus; assembly: GCF_031893055.1. Lineage (NCBI taxonomy): Eukaryota > Metazoa > Chordata > Amphibia > Anura > Leptodactylidae > Leptodactylus > Leptodactylus fuscus. Next base: position 21,569,267 of record NC_134268.1, read on the forward strand.
TCTTATCATTGGGGGTCCAACTGGAGATTGAGAACTTTAAGCCTCCTTGAGTGCTGCTCGTGAATGGTGCAGTGGTGCACGTGTGTGTCTACTACTCTATTCACTTCCATGGGGCTACCAGCGATTGCCATCTCATAAAAGTGAATGAAGCAATGGCCACACACGCTCACTCCTGTCCATGTTCTCCGTCCCTACCCTTGATGTTCAATCCTGATGTTCCCTCCCTTAGTATTGTCAGATTGATCATATACCTGCTCATGTTTTAATATGTGGACCCAATTTCTCATATCGGGCTCATATTAATAGTCCACTCATGCTAGGTTCAATTTGGCACTGGCTCTCTCTCGTTTGGGTCCATTGGGAGACCCAAACAACAGAGAGGTGGACCACTAAATCAGTGGTTACACACAAAGCCTGGTGGACCCCATTGACTATAATGGGGTCTGTCAGGTGTCTGTCCTTGAGAAAAAAGTCTTCCATACCACGAAGACTCCGACATAAATGTTAACCCAGCCTTAGATCGTGAACTACTGTGTCTGGCCACCTTAAAACCCAAGAGATCATTTTTAGGTTGTTAGGGAAGTCAATATCAACACTCGAGAGATACAGTTGGAGTTGCAAGTGTTGACCAACCATTATCATCTGTGGCCGAGCTTGGTTTGTCTTGGTGACAACACAATGGGGCAAATTTTCATATTGGGGCTGTTAATTTTTAACAAAGTTGGGCATCAACATTTGTCGAGGTCAACTCCACCAAGTATCATTAGATATTTCCACAAGGACCAACAAGAGCAGGCAATGTACACAACACTGCTGGTGAGGACCAAAGGTGTGAATACAATCCAAAAAACCCAAAGTGAGAATTTGGGGATTTTGCTGCAATCTAAACAACAGGAACTTTTCTATCACCAAGTGTTGAAATGAGCTCAAATAAACATCAGTTTAATCCTCCCTTTTAGCAAGTAGGTCTTCATGCAAATGACTATTGACTTGTAATTGCCACTGAAGAGTGAAGAAGCCATTAGCATAGAGAGTAGGCGGCACCTACAGGTGAATTCACACTCAATACACATCAGCCCACACTGCAATTTAAGGAACGTGACTTGTAGTCACGTCTTTGTGATGACCCTATGAGATAGGAGGTGCCAAAATCTATAGAGGTGCGAACATGTCACAAGTTCAATTCACAAAGCAACATGGCGTCAGTGGAGTGATGATCATGAGTATGGGGATGAAATTCATGAGTGATCCGTCCTTCATCCTCATAGGGTTGGGATATTGTAAAAAGGACATCTCATGTTCATAATGGGAGTTGTACCCCTGACCGCCATGTCCCGTATAATAAAATATCTGCTGCACGGTCCCTAGATGTATTCTTTCCAGTACTAATGGGGTAAAAACTAAAAAAGCTTGAAAAAAAAAAAAAAAAAAATACTAAAGACAAAACTAAAATTAAAATAAATGAAATAAAACAAAATAAAACTATAAAAAATTCTTACACTTATAGGATCCATTCACATGGAGGAATTTGGTGCTGATTCTGGCACGGAATCTGCGTCAGAATCAGCGTGGGAAAAAAAAGCCTCCCATTGACTTCAGTGAGTTCTGTTTCCGCGCGGAACCCGTTGAAATCAATGGAAAAATAAAAGCCTCCCAGGTTTCAATGGGTGCAGTGCGGAAAATGGAACACATTGAATTCAATGGGAGGCACTTTTTTTCCACGCTGATTCTGATGCGGATTCCATGCCAGAATCAGCGCCAAATTCCTTCGTGTGAATGGACCCATAGGGTAAAACTAGGTAGGTAAACCGAAAAAAGTTCCCTTTACATCCCCTTCTAAGTTTAATATGCACAGGAACTTTAATGTATATACAGTAGTGAGGGACCAAATACTGCAACCCTGTATGTACCACCCCTTATTAGAAACAAACCCCCTAAAGATAGACCAAGTATAATGTGATAGTTGGTCATAATACGACTCAATATACGAGTACTAAATTGAAACCGCCACGGGCAGACATGAGGCTTAGAAGTTGTACTTGACGCCGCCCATGTCTTGCACCTCTGCCTGCGATTATCATCCACTAATGGCCCCAGTTAGGCTCTGTCTATAAGGTGTCAGGCGATCTACATATCTTCTCCTATCACCGACCCAGTCCATTAAACCATCACATTGTGGGCACATCATCCCCTGCCCCAAGACTACAATGGGTTCCATCGACTCTCCAGACAAATAAGTCAGATTTTCAGCACTTGCCGTCCGGTGATTTTCGGCAGTTGCTGTGATGGAGACTCTGACCTAAATGTGAACACGGCCTTAGCATCACTTCCAAAGTTGGAATCTCTGTAGGATAGGCCGCAGGTCCTGGAGGAAACCCAATGGACATCTGGTGGACCCCATTATAGTCTATGGGTGTCTACAGGTAAATGCTATTTTAGTGGATGGCCCTCTGCTGTTTGGGGACAGATATCCTGGTACAAGTGGGAGCCGCCCCCGCCACCTCATAGATTGTAAGCTCTTGTGAGCAGGGCCCTCAGTCCCATTGTATGAAGTGACTCCCTATAATGTATATTTTTGACTGTACTTGAACCCTATATTTTGTACAGTGCGGCGGAATATGTTGGCGCTATATAAATACAATGTATCATTATTATTTCCTATGATACTTTATGTAGATGTCGCCTGTCTGAGACATTTCCTAGACGTTCCTACAATGTGAGCCTCTTCTTAGCGTTCTCCAATCACTTACTTTGTGGATTTGCACCTTTTTCCTTTTACAATGGGTTGCGATGATCACAAATTTGTTCCTTTCTATATAATAAAAGACTCATTAATGGAAAGTCTCCAGTCCACAATGAATTCGCTTCCTATTGTGGCTTCATCTCATCGTACCAGACATGACCTTGCACCGAGCTCGCACTATAATGGCTGCCTTGTGAGCCTTGTACACGTCCAGAGGCTTCGAGCTCCTGTGTCCTGATACAAAATCTGTACAAGGACCCCCAACTTACCATGTAGAAAGCTGGGGTCTTCTTATGGGGCGGAGAAGCCTTGAGACTCCTCAGTAGCCTTGTGACTCCTGCTATGTCGGCACCTCCTAGAACAATAGCTACGAGAAGCCCAAAATCTAAGATGGGACAGAATCCAAGTGATGACATAACATTCTATGTGGGAAGTATCTATTACTAGACTCAATGAATGGGGCTGAGCTGCAGTACCAAACACTGCCTATAAACCACAGTGGCGCTGTTTTCCTGGAAAAAACCCCAGACATGTTCTTGTAATCTAAGACAAATGATACAATGACTCAAGAGGCTTCCACAGAAGTGGTCACTCATCAAAGGGGCCACAGGGTGGCTCAGTGGTTAGCACTGCAGCCTTGCAGCGCTGGAGTCCTGGTGTTCAAATCCCACCAGGGGCAAAAAAACATCTGCAAGGAGTTTGTATGTTCTCCCCGTGTTTGCATGGATTTCCATCCCATATTCCAAAAAAGACGTACTGATAGGGAAAAATGTACATTGTGAGCTCTATGTGGGGCTCACAATCTACATTTAAAAAAAAAAAAAAAGTGGTCACTCATCTGTACTTGGGTCTTGATGGATTTGTTCCTGTGGCCGGGGGAGCGCTTCTGGCTAAGTAGACAAGGTAGAGTAGTGTCCACAATATATTCTTATATTGATTGTATAGGCCATCAATATTAGATTTTCCGGGGTCTAACATTTGGGAACCTTGCTGATCAGCTGTGCCAGTGCACTAGGTCATATTTACACATCGGGAGCCACTGCCACACAAAGTGTAGTGGTGGGTTTAGGTACTGCATCACTGTCCCATAGACTGCAGTACCCACCTCAACCAATCATCTAGTGAGAGCAGCACAGCTCCCTGCCAGAGCATTGCTGCCCATGTATGGCTGATCTGCTGGGGTCCAACGCCTAGGGACCATCAATATTAGAAACTTAATAACTCCTTGAACCCTATAATAAATAACCCATACTCCAGTGTCCTGCACCCATACAATCAGATATATGGCCGCATTTACATTACAAGTATTTCTTACAACTGCATCCAAAAACAGTTCACAGTCCAAAAAGTCTCTGCAAAAAGTCTCTGCCCCCACCGTCGTTCCAGAAAGCAACCCAACCTGTGTTCCAGCAGGTGATAGGAAACCTATAGATCATTAATGCAGCTTGCAGATAATGCCACCCTCTGATTTTCATGGATTTGTTTTGCGACCTTGAATGGGCGGAGGGACACTTAGTAGGGGATAAAGGGCAGCGGGGGTGGTGGACAAACTGCAAAAAACCAACAGAACTAGGATGTCAAGGCCAATGATGATATCCATACATGCAAAAAAAGTTTCTTAATGTTCGGGTCTAGCCCAAGACACTGGAGAAGGTCCCACCCAAACGAGGTCCATGACCCAGGAGGACCTTCCTACTGTCCGGCACTTACTGGCAGCCTTGTTACCTGGGGAGGAGGGAGCTATACAAGTCAAATACACCATGACAGATAAGGGCCTGAGCTGATAACTCTGTTTACCCGGGTGATTAGCAATCATTGATCAGAGGAGGAGATGATCACCTCCTTCATCACACAACACACCATCTCCAGGCCTGGAAATGGGCTCCATCCATTGTCAATTTACACTTGAAGAGCCCCAATGGAGACTACAAAGAATGGACTGTTTGAGTTCCCCTTATCACCTCCGCTTACTGATCAGCATTCGACACTTGACTTGTGATTCTGCCAATGACTGGGACATTATACAGCTGCTCGTATTGTTCACACGCCAAAGAGAGAATTCTCACATCTCCAGGAGGAAACCAACTACACCGACGTCTTACGTACCTTGGGTCTGAGTATATCGGCCTTGCAAGCTTGTTTTGACAAAAATAGCACAAAGGCTTCCATTTTTAGAGATTTGCTACTGTGCTATGTTTTTACAGAATCGTGTACTCGGGGTTGGTTTGATCTTGGGGTGAAATGACTCTTACGTTGAGGATACCTGTTGAGTTTTTGGTGCAGATTTTGCTGATGTTTTTAGAGTCAAAGATAGGAATGGATTTGTTAGGAAGAAGAAATAGAAGTCCTTCCTTTATAGTTCCCATTGGATGAACCAAAAAAAACTAAATTTGCACCACAAAAAGCAACAAAAATTCATGGGGTGTCTTCTGCCTAAAGGTCATTCCAGTATCCAGTACCGTGTCCTTGTAGCGTTACCATTCCAGAGTTGAATCCGATCAACAACATCTGCATGGGGTCACCCTAAAGTTTGCATGGATACGTTGGTTCTTCCAACACACCAAAAACATACTAAAGGTTCGGAATTAAGATGACAAGCCCCAGTGGGAAAAGGGCCGTTGAATCTCTGTACAGAGCTGCGAAATATATTGGTTCTATATACGATAATAAAATAGTATCCAAGCAGTGTTCACAATACTACCAGGCACGTCCCATCCGATATCCAGATCATAAGAGGTAAAAGTCAGTAGATATCGATGGGGTTACTGGTAAAGTCTTTGCTCCACCCTCAAGTCGCTCTAGACCAAGGTGGCCCAGAGGTCAGTTGTCATGTGTAGGGTTCATTTACATAGACCTTCAGGGGATGACTTTTGTGTAGACTCATTTACACCTGACCTCTTCATATGAATGGGGAGCAATTAGATTCCATTCCAAGAGATTACGGTCAATACCCAAAAAGTTGGATTTACCAATAAAAAAAAGTTGTGATCTATGTACGTCTCGGGGTTCGGAGAACTAAGATCCTTAGTTCAAAATCGCGATATCTACCTAAGGTTTCCATGGTCTTCTATCTTTGTCAGGTTTTCCAAAAACATTGGTCCAAAATACATTTCGAGAATTACCGAGAACTTCAAATTTTTCTTCTTTACAAAAGATTCCAAAAATTTGAAGAGATTGAGACTATTACTTTATCTGATTGATCCTCCTGATATGTATCAACACAGAACACGTAGCGCAATAGGTTAAGACAAACTAAAGAGCCCAAGGAACACGATTCATACAAATAATCTCAAGGATTCCAACTCAACGTAACAAAAATTTTCCCAACAACAATTTCCTCTCGAATGAAGACAAGCCAAAATCTGCCAGTGAGCCCTGGTGTTAGAAAGCATATTATTGCACCCAGTGCCAGTTAGCTGCTGGTACAGCCGGACTCTCCCACAAGAATATAATAGAAATGGAGCCTACCATACCGCTTTTCTCCGGATCTCCATGCCTCCAAGGTGCCTTCACGATAACCCAAAGAGGGAGAGAGGAAAGTGTCCTTTACTGAAAGCTGCTGAAGACAAGACTGGCCGGAGATGTATCTCTAGGGCTTGTTTGCTTAGGAGCTTTATGCAATGCTGATGAAGTAAGGGTGGCAGCTGTCCTTCAAGACAATGGTCCTATTGGCAGATGTTCTTCAAACAAAGGGACTTCTTGCTGGCTTAGTTTTACTTATGCAATTTTTTTTGTACAGAGAGGCCGAGAACATGGAGTTTTACTGTATCCTGCCATTCACTTGGGCGAGATGTGTGTTTGTACTTGTGAAATGTTTGTGTACGGTGAGGAAGGTTCGGGGAATATTTTACTTTGGATGACTTTTTGGACTTTTCTTATGCCAAAAAATTTCAGTGTCCTAAAGGAATGGTCGAGACAGTGCTATCGTACAATATATACATGTATTACATCGTATTGCTCACGTAGCAAGTAGGGTTGAGCCGCTCTTGAGATTTCAGGATCAATTTTAAAATCTGATTTCCGATCATTTTCCAGCCGATCACGAAATTTGCTCGATCGCCGATCGGGATCCGATCATTCCCGATCGCTCAACCCTAGTCAAAATCCGATTTCCGATCATTTTCCAGTCGATCCCGATCGTGAAATTTGCTCGATCGCCAATCGGGATCCGATCTTTCCCAATCCCGATCGCTCACTCCTAGCAAGTCCCCAGTATGGTGTCAGGATTTGGATTGTCTAGATAAAAACATAAAGCTGTCGGGACACTGAAAATCCAAAAAGATACAGCAATTGAAGAGTATGGATGGCTATGAAAGGAGTTGTCCATGTTTTTTTTAAAAATATACGGCCTATGCCTAGGATGGGCCATGAATATCTGATCAATGGGGGGGTGATAGCCGGTCCCTCCACAGTTCAGCTGCTCTTTGTATTGATCTAGAAGCAGTTGGCTCCATGGTCCATATAGTGGCCAGGCACCAGTACTGCAGGTCAGCTCCCATTGATGATAATAGGAGCTGACTTGAAGTAGTGGTCACTATACAAGTTACAACTGCTCCTGTATAGTACAAACAGTGAACCTCCCTATAGCTGATCTGTGTGGGGACTGGCTGGCTGCCAGCCCTCCCCCGCTCAGATATTAAAAATAATAAAGACATTTAAAAATATATATATAACTTCAGTAAATAATCTATTAATAAACCTTAGACTACAGGCTTGTGTATACAGGACTGCCTACTATTTAATGCAATCACACATATATACTGTATGTATTCTATTAACCCCTTGAGGACATGGTGATTTTACATTTCAGCGTTTTAATTATTGTCTCCCCTCCTTCCAAAAGCCAAAACTTTTTAATGTTTTCTATCCACAGTCTTGTCTTTGGGCTTATTTTTTGCAGGACAAGTTGTACTTCCCAATGGTTCAATCTGTTTTTTTTTTGTTTTTTTTTTTAATAAAATCTGGCTTATTTTGCGGCATGTTGATGCCTAATGAGTATATATATATATATATTTGTATGTATTCTAGAGAAGGGGGGGTGATGTGACATTTTATATATATATTTTTTTTAAAAATTAATTTTAAATTTTTTTTTAGTTCCTAGTTTAGTAATTATTAGATCATTTATCCAAAGACTGCAAAGCCAAAGCTCAATAGTAATATTCCTATGGCAGCTCTGGGCATCTCTGGAGCTTAGTGGGTGCCATATTGAAAACCCTGATAACTGCCCTTAAAGGGATTGTCCAGGATAAACCATTTTGGCACAGAGGCTGGGTAAAAAATAAAATAAAATCTATCTATCTATCTATCTATCTATCTATTTTATATATATATACATACAATATAACTATATATATATATATATATATATATATATATATTATATATATATATATATATATATATATATATATATATATATATATAATATATATATATATATATATATATATACTGTATATTCCTTTAGGGGTAGGAAGAATTCAGTTCCAATAACATTCTGGACACCTACACCTACCACAAGGGGGTGTTCCAGGTATTTTCAGGTCTTTCTAGAGATGTTCCATGAGGTTCAGGTCAGGTTTCTGGCCGGGCCACTCAAGGACATTCACAAAGCTGTCCCTAATCCAGTCCTGTGTTTTCTTGGCTCTGTGCTTAGGGTCATTGTCTTATTGGAAGGTGAACCTTCGGCCGAGAGCACTCCGGAGCAGGTTTTCATTAAGCATTTCTCTGTACTTTGCACCATCCAACTTTTCCTCCAGCCTGACCAGTCTCTGTATCCCATCCATTAACACCCCCGACAGCGTGATGCTGCCCCCACCATGCTTCAGTGTAGGGATGGTATTGGGCAGGCGATGAGCAGTGTCTGGTTTCTTCAAGACATGATGCTTCGAATTGAGCGCAGGCTTCCATGTGTCTTCTATTGGTGGACGGCAGCCATAATGGTCGACCTTCCGGACGCTTCTTCCATCTCTAGTGTTCTTGGTCACCTCTCCTACCAAGGTCCTTCCAAGGTGGTTGTCTGTCCAAACAATGTCCAAACCACTCAATGTAGCACAGATGGGTTTCATCCAAGGTGTGGACACATCTCACAGATAACCGAGACCCCCAGAGATAAATTTCAACTGACCAAGGGGATCCCGAAGTGAGAATCCTTACCCGGCTATCAGTTTTATTACTTGAAGTGGAAATGTTCATAGAGCGCTGTCCCTTTAAAATCCTGGGATTCTTGTAAGTAGGAATCTATATCTGGAGACGTATTTTATCTGTATGAGATGTATTCACAGCGATGCCCCCAGGCGGACTATACGCCATTGTCAGGACACACAGTCCACTTGTTCATTATGAACAAAAGCTAGTTAAATAGCAATAACTGTCCGAGGAAGCCGTCACTATAATGTACACAGCACTGCGGCAACCTCATGGGGCGAGGGACTATGCCAAGGCAGGAGTGTAAGGTGTCAGTATAGTAATGTAGGGTAATGTGCATGTATATACAGTACTAAGCCTTATCATACACCTCAGCTGCTGCAGAATATCACAATACACACCTCAGCTGCTGCAGAACATCATAATACACATCTCAGCCGCTGCAGAACATCATAATACACACCTCAGCCGCTGCAGAACATCATAATACATACCTCAGCTGCTGCGGAACATCATAATACACACCTCAGCTGCTGCAGAACATCATAATACACACCTCAGCTGCTGTAAAACATTATAATACACACCTCAGCTGCTGCAGAACATCATAATACAGGCCTCAGCTGCTGTAAAACATTATAATACACACCTCAGCTGCTGCAGAACATCATAATACAGACCTCAGCTGCTGCAGAACATCATAATACACATCTGCTACTGCAGAACATTACAATACACGCCTCAGCTGCTGCAGAACATCATAATACACACCTCAGCTGCTGCAGAACATCATAATACACACCTCAGCTGCTGCAGAACATCATAATACACACCTCAGCTGCTGCAGAACATCATACTACACACCTCAGCCGCTGCAGAACATCATACTACACACCTCAGCCGCTGCAGAACATCATAATACATACCTCAGCTGCTGCAGAACATCATAATACACACCTAAGCTGCTGCAGAACATCATACTACACACCTCAGCCGCTGCAGAACATCATACTACACACCTCAGCCGCTGCAGAACATCATAATACACATCTCAGCTGCTGCAGAACATCATAATACATACCTCAGCTGCTGCAGAACATCATAATACAGACCTCAGCTGCTGCAGAACATCATAATACACACCTCAGCTGCTGCAGAACATCATAATACACACCTCAGCTGCTGCAGAACATCCTGCTTCTCTCACTCTGATGATGTGCTCTCCTCTTAAAGTCTATTAACTAGGAAAAAATGTCTTTAAGTGCGGAGTGTAGCTGTCAACGATCTCTCAACGAGAGGTACACTACCCAAAAGTAGCCTCTGAGAGCCTTTTTATAGAACAGCAGGGGAAGCACTTTTACGCCCTCCGGTGGCAAGACCCAGTGTCGAATCAGACCACGCCTGTTATCATTTCCATATCTGCCTGAGATATAACTGCAGGATGAGTGTTGCAGCGTGTTTCTATTAGGGTGTGGGTTTTTTTTTTGTCAATGACAACAAAACAGCTTCAGAGTATCATAGATAATCCAGCTATATAGTGTAGAGAACACCACAGCTGGTAACGTGATGCATCACTGCCGATCAGTTCTCATCTCAGGGACAGCAAGCGCACATTTCTCCTACAGCGGCCACTACAGGACAATAGTGGTAGTACACTCTGGTCACCATGTAATGCATCCCTTCAGAAGAGGGTTCGTTAATTGCTCTTACTATGTAAAGGGGGTCCCAGATATGTTATATAGCCCTATAGGGACAGTGTGTGGTTTCGCCGTGTCCACCGTCTGCATTGTACTGTGGTGCAGTAGACTCCAGGTGGCGCTATGACGGGGTAGACAACCTTCAGCACTCCAGCTGTTGGACTACAACTGCTTTGCTCTTCTTGGAACATGCTGGGAGTTGTTGTTTCCCAGCGGCTGAAGGTTGATCCCTGCTCTGTGACATTAGTTGAGCAACGTTCCCCTGCATTCTGTGGAAATCTACGCCCTGCAAGCCAGCGGGAGCTGGAATCCGACATTTACCTGCTCAGTTCAGATGGCAGCAGATCCAGCCAGGTCAGCTCTTCTGGATAAGCCCTGTCATATTTTACAGACTGACTAAACAAGATAGCAGATAGGATCTCGCCTACACATAGTAAGTCGCTTCAGGGGCCTTTACAAACAGGACCTTAGGGCTGTACAGTACTGTGTAACTTCACACCGACATGACCGGTCAATTCTGTTGCCTGAAGAAGCAAACACAAGCAGGTGTACGGTATTATATTAGAGAGGATCCTAAATACTTTAACTCTAAAATTTCCAAAATCACATTAGTAAATTTGGCCCATAGAAGGTGTTAACATTGGGTAAAGCCAACCTCAGATGTAGAACAACACACAACGGAACGCGCCGCGCCATTATGTAACCAATACTAGGCCAAAATGCAGAAGCAGCGCCTGAATAATGAAGTGCCCCCTTACTGCGGGCATAGAAATTAAGAGGTTAAGTAGCAAGTAGATCATCGGCAAGTGTGACCACCTCTATAAAAGTAGAAGTTTTGGCAGTTTACTGGTCTGAAGCATTCAGGCATGTCAAGGAGGAAAGACATCAGCAATGATCTTAGAGAAGTAATTGTTGTTGCCGTAAATCTTGGAAGGATAATAAGTCAGTGATACAGTGAGAAGAATTACTCACAAGAATTCCAGGACTAGGTTAAAGCCCCAAGCACCAGGAAAAACTGCGCTGGAAACGCGTGACGTTTTTTTTCAAAAAAATGTGCAGGTTTCTCCTCTGCCGACTTTCTGCTTCCATTATACGTAGAGGGAAACCGCTGGCGTTTCTGGAGGTATAATTGACAGGCTGCGATTTACAAATTGAGTCTGACTACGACTACAGATGTTGAAGAGCAAGCAAAGAATGTGCAATTTACCAGAAGAACAGGCACAAGGTCCAAGGCTGAGCTTTCTCTTCCAATATTTTGGGATCTCGTGTGTTTAATCCTGACCCTCCAAGTGAATTGTGTCTGTGTGCCTAAAGATTACCCAGCACAGGGCGCCATTAATCCATTCAGCCCGCTTCCTCGGCCTGCACAAACATCCACTTCCCCGTATTTATCTCTGCAGTCCGCACATAAGGAATAGAACCCTTTTGGAACAAAGAACAGCAAAGTTGCATTGTCAAAAAGAACCCACAAATTTAGTCCTGATTTCAACACTATCCAGTCTGTCTGGGATGAAATGAAGAGACAGACGGATTGGAGCAAACCTACATTCACAGAAGATCTGGGCTTAGTTCCCTAAGATGACGGCGGGAACAACCTCCCTGCCCAGTTCTGCCAAAAACTGTCTCCAAGTATCGATAACTGGTTACACAGTGACCTGATGATGAGATTGCCGGCGATCAGCGGTTATCTGTGGGAAATGCTCACTTTACATGCAGCACCACCACAGGGGAACTGAAGTATTACACACAGAACTCAATGAACTATCCATCTCATGTACATTGGGGCAGCTTCACTAAGAATCTGACCACTAAACCAAATAATATATTGAAACTTGCAGTTTTTTGTAGATTTCTTTGCAGCAGTACCTCACTTTTCAGTACAGTGATCACAGCTATCACGTCTATGTAGTCAAGACAGAATCCGCCAGTCACAATAGGTGATGCCACAACTTATCTTCTCCCCTCGCTACACCATGGCCTCATGACCGTATGAACATTTTCTTCCAGCACTAGGACATATTTTATCATATGATATACAGGAGGAGATAAGATGTTCTCTACACCAGGTTTATTCTGTATCTGTTTACTGTCTCCCATCTGTTATATGTAACGTATAGATTCCACAAATCTGCCGCTAACACTACAGCACGGGCCAGAAACCTGCAAAGGAACACGAAAGAGAGAAAATACACACTATATATATATATATATATATATATATATATATATATATATAATCTATATACTAGCTTCTGCCCGTGACTTTGTCTGCGTGTTGTTGGCATCGATGATCTGCCTATATTCAGCAAATTACTGCCGTCGATGGTTTGCTTGCTCCGTCATTTTGGCAGCTGTCAAGCTGGCCTGCCGCTGATCTCATTCCTTGCGCTGTGCCCGTGATTGTTCCAGTATCTCAGCAGCTCGCTATAATGAGCGTGTTGTTGGCGTTGATGATCCGCATGCTCCGGCGTTTTGGCAGCTCTCAAGCGGGCCTGCTGCTGAACTCATTCCTCCAGCTGTGCCTGTGATTTTTGCAGCATCTCAGCAGCTTGCTGGGACACCATATAATGAGCGTTTTGTTGGGTGTTGATGATCCCCCTCAGCTCCGCTTGATGAGAACTCTGTGACTTTTGGTTTCCTTCATAGCTATCCTTGTTTGCGACAAATTAGATTTTTCTTTTTCCAGGCATGTTGGAAATTGGCAAACTGCCAATTTGGATTAAAGGTGATTGCCCAAGTCAGCGTGTCAGCACTGTCTGGAGCAGATCAGATAATATGCAAACGCGTGAACACAAACCACAGAGGGTTAGCGTTTATTTACACAGAGAGATAACAGCCCTGGCTTTCTCAGAAGCTGAGATAAGAGCAGTGAAATATAGTATGTGAACATAAATTCATAACAGTCGTGAAGCCATGTCATTTAGCCTATGTGTTGATCAAGGTTACAATCTATCTATGTGCCGAATTTCATCCAAATCTGTTCAGCCGTTTTTGCGTGATTTAGGAACAAACATACAAACACTAATATTATATTAGTAGGATAGGATAAAGGTGCATGAATCCTGCATGCCGACTGCGTCCTTTCATTCCTATGGGTGTGTGCTATTCGAAACGGGAGCTTCGAATAGTACTCGCTCATCTCTAGAATTGATTTTTGGCCAAAAAATCACAGATGGGGGGTAGCAGGAGCCGGGCTTGCTTCATAGGATTGACATCAAATTTTTGATGAACCCCCGATGAGACAGTAAGTGAGCTGGGACGGGATCTGACTGATGGTAGCCGATTTCATCAGAGGGCCAGTGTTACAGAGAGCAGAAAGAACACGGATAATGGATCTCATGAGACTCGTGAACTCCGAACATGAAAGATTTACACAGAAGACAAAGCGTGGCCATGTGGTAATGATCTCAGAGACTTTACACTGAAGCCAAGGCAGATTTCTCCAGAATTGTCGTCATTTTGGGACTTCCATGGGATCCATTATACAGGCAGATCAGGGAGCCGGGCCTGTTTCTAGTTACAAGTGAAAAAGTAAGGACACCCCAAATTTATTAGAATCAGTCTAGAGAGCAAACAACATATTGCAAAAATGTATTAACTACTTGTTGGCCGACCCCATAGGGCAGGGGTAGGGAACGTACGGCTCTCCAGCTGTTGCAAAACTACAACTCCCAGCATGCATACTTGCTCTGCTGTTCTTGGAACTCCCATGGAAGTGAATGGAGCATGATGGGAGTTGTAGTTTCACAGCAGCTGGAGAACCAAAGGTTCCCTATCCCTGCTATAGGGTATATACAGCTGGGAGTCAGTATTCAAAAGGACTCTCCGACTGATTGTTTTTTTGTTTTTTTTTTAGTGCTGCTGAAGGGGTTAAAAACATAAAAAAAGTTACTCACCTCTCCATTGTACTCAGTTTCCAGCCACTGCAGCTCCATTTGCCTGTATATAGGATCCTGTCTGATGTCATCAGTGATGTCATCAGCCAATCACAGGCCTCGGTGGTGACCACATGACTGGTGTAAAGAGGTGACAGCAGCGATCACCAGGCCGGGGGACCTTTCGCCGCTGGAAACAGAGGTCCACTGAGGGGTGAGTAATGTTTTCACATCTGGAGTACATGTTATAGGGCTTGGATTCCCCTCTAACTGGGGTTAGTGTACGTCAGCCTCAGTTACAGTAAAAGTCAAAAATTTAAAAAAATTAAAAAATGACATAACAATAAAGCCCCATGTGTCACTGAGAAGAGATGCAAAAATTATTTGAGGAACCTCAACAAAAAAATATTTAGCTTTCAAAACTATATGTGCCAAAAAAAACCTGTGGAATATGGATGGACAAAACCTTCACAATTACACAAATTTTTGGGCTACCCCATTATCTAATATTGACCCTCTAAGGGTAAGTTCACACGGGTGTTTTTCAGACCGAATTTTGACGTGGAATCTGGTTCAAAAAACCGCCTCCCATTGACTTGTGGAAAAAACAAGCAGGCTGCCCTATTTTTGCCGTGGATTCCGTGGCTGAATCAGAAGTGGGCATCCACGGCGCGACACTCCCCCTGACTAGGCTCATTCATTTGGGCCTAATCTGGAGCGGAGTGCCGCCACAGTTGCAGCTAGCCGCAAGAGGCGTTTTGTTGGAGCGGATTCTCAGGCGGATCCCAGCGTCAAAATCCGGTCCAAAAACCATGTGAGAACTTACCCTAACAGAAACATCGTATGGCGGACGTTTCTTATAACTTACTACCAGTCTTCCCCATCAACTGGTAGGAATTTTCCCGCTCCTCCATGGGGCAAAACTTTAGGTGGAGACGCATCTGACCTCACCTGGCAAGTAATTGTGCACCTGAAGAAGAGCTTATGGAGCTCGAAACGCGTTGTGCAGTATGTTCTTGTCCAATAAAAGTCATACATTTCACCCACCTTGCTGACACTTCAATCTGTGGACCAGAGAGCGCAGACGTCCATCTCTAGCCGCTGGCTTTCTTTCCTTGAATACTGCCTGGTCTTCGGCGACCAGTCTGTGGATTCTTCTGCCACCATCACCTTTTGATAATGGGGGCGGCCATCTTGCCTGAGCTTCTCCTCCGCTCTGTTAACAGCATTTAGTGATCTGCTTTACAGCACAGTCATGGCGCTAGGCAGCAATAGACTGAAGCCAACCCATTGAGGTCTATGGGAGAGTTTTCTAGGCACGCTCTGTGCAGGGAGGAGGTGGCATCCTCTAGTGTCAGTAGTGGATACAATGATGGATCAGTGGTGTTATCTATAGAGGTGTTATCTTCTATTCATGTTCACAAAATAGAATTAAAAAAAAAAAAAAAAAAAATTAGAAAAAAAACCCTTAGATTTCGCTATCTGGTTTTAATAAATAAAAAAAAAAAAAAAAAAATTGGCTATACCTTCTTTTTAGTTTTCAACTAGAAGCAAACTACGCATTTTCAGGCATGGAAACTAGAACTGAAACGAAGTGGCTTTGTAATTATTGTAGGCCAGATGTCCACATTTATATGGTTTTAATATATTGGGTTTGGCGCGGGATCGTTGACAAGCCACCACAGTCGTCACGCTCAAAAAAAAGAAAAGTGCTCGCTTTATTCGAACCATCTGTTGACAATGAACTGGATTGGCCTCGGGGTAGTATAATGCTTTATATTCACGGGCCCGTAGAGCTGCGGTAGCCACAAATCTCACCGCGACACATCTGGGCCGGCTCCTTACAATTGCAAGTCAGGCTCACACAAAGCTTTACAAGATTTTTTTTTCTTTTTGAACCACTCTAGCTTATAGTACACAATGTGAATAGTGACTTTTAGGGTTCATAGGTGGTAAAGCAAAAAATTTTTTTATTTTTTATTTATGGACTATTTAAATACATTAATTCTGTGTCAGTTCCTTTAGATACAGATCTATATGGGGTTGGAATTCTATTTTGGGTTATAGAACTCTACAGCCATTAATGTGAATGATATCACTGATCCTATCTATGCAATAGAAGTCTATGGAGAGAGGTGGGTGGAGGAACAGAGACATCGGCAACATAGAGAGACACTTCTTTTTCACAACACAGCTGGGTTATGAGGGAATACTATCCAGCCTTCCCCTAACAGAAATGACTTATTTGTTGCTGTGGACCCCTAGGGCTTCTCATCTTACCCCTCTCCTCTCCATAGAGCCCATTATAAACTCACCTGGAGGCGCTGCACAGAAAGGGCCACAGCAGACTCTACCTGCTCAGGCTGAGGGCTTTCGGAGTCCAGGGGCCACTTCTTAGGGCCTCTTTCAACTCTGTGGTTGCTTCAGCCATCTTTTTCGGAGTGGCCTTCTGGGGAGTAGCATACCAGCCAGGGACAGAAATAGACTTGACAGGCTGATCAGGAGGGCCAGCTCTGTCCTGGGGAGCCCCCTGGACCCAGTACAGGTGGTGGGTGACAGAAGGATACTGTCTGTGGTGGCCTCCATGCGAGAGAACAAATCCCACCCCATGTATGGAACCTTGATGGCACTTGTTGTCACTTGTAAGTGACCGACTGCTTCACCCCAAGTGTGAGAAGGAGCAAGTCCTTCCTTCCAACCGCGACCAGGCTGTATAATCTACATCAGACCAAGCGAAGATCACTCCGCACAGAAAACTAAATGATCCTGAAGTCTGCCTTCCTTCTTTCTTCTGTTCCTTAGCTGCTATGGACTCCTAGTATATCTTCCCTTCTCAGCATATGTGTGCCTACGTCTAATATATTACTGTGTATTATCCTGTATCTGTATTACTATGCTGCTGTAACATGCTGAAATTTCCCCAATGTGGGACTAGTAAAGGATTATCTTATCTGCTTTGTGTACCGAATGAATCAGATAAGAAGGAAAGACAGCAGCAACCCATGCTCTGGTTCTGGTCATGGGACCCGGGGGTCAGTACCAGACCAGAATCCTCAAATCATCTAGTGTCTGCTGGATCAGTCAAGATAATCTTAACTCCCCGGAAAACCCTTTGAGGCGGCCATACCTTTAATAGCTGTTGACCAGGGTAGAGTTGGGACATCTCCGAAGTACTCTGATGACTCTGCTATAGTCGGCCTTATCACTGATGGCGACGATAACGAATACAGAGACTTAAACCGGGACTTTGCTGAATGGTGCCAGCAGAACCAGCTCAGATTAATGCTGGGAAGACCAAGGAGATGGTGGTGGACTTTAGTAAACAGAGAGGTGCTCCGACCCCAGTGGAGATCCAAGGAACATGCATTGAGATAGTCAGGACCTATAAGTATCTGGGTTTGGTTCTCAATAATAAACTAGACTGGGCTGATCACCTGGAGGCGCTGCACAGAAAGGGCCACAGCAGACTCTACCTGCTCAGGAGGCTGAGGGGCTTCGGAGTCCAGGGGCCACTTCTTAGGGCCTTTTTCAACTCTGTGGTTGCTTCAGCCATCTTTTTCGGTGTGGCCTTCTGGGGAGTAGCATACCAGCCAGGGACAGAAATAGACTTGACAGGCTGATCAGAAGGGCCAGCTCTGTCCTGGGGAGCCCCCTGGACCCAGTACAGGTGGTGGGTGACAGAAGGATACTGTCCGTGGTGACCTCCATGCGGGAGAACAAATCCCACCCCATGTATGGGACCCTGATGGGACTTGGCAGCACTGTAAGTGACCGTCTGCTTCACCCCAAGTAGCTATCGCAGGTCCTTCCTTCCAACCGCGACCAGGCTGTATAATCTACATCAGACCAAGTGAAGACACTCCGCACAGAAAACTAATGATTATGACTATGAAGTCTTCCTTCGTTCTTCTTCTGTTCCTTAGCTGCTATGGACTCCTAGTATATCTTCTCTTCTCAGCTTATGTGTGTCTACGTCTAATATATTACTGTGTATTATCCTGTATCTGTATTACTATGCTGCTGTAGCATACTGAAATTTCCCCAATGTGGGACTATTAAAGGATTATCTTATCTGATAGTCGGCAGGCCCTAACTAAATTGAAATGTCCAGCTATGATCACTAAAATCTGTTTGGGCCCCTCCAGTGATCTGCCCGAGACATTTATTACCTGTTTCGTATGACCTCGTAGACCTACCACTGGCCTCAGCGGTCAAGGAAGAAGGACTGGTGATGTCACCCATATAGGTCATAGATTCCTTGCCAGCAATCCCCGAGGCCAGTGACTAGTCGCAGTGGTCATGTGAGCTTCTCTATTTTTGGCCCACAAGGGAAAGGGGACTGTACAAAGGAACGCCAAGAATAGACAAGTATGACTTTTTGCTGGTTTCACAACCACCTCGGTCACCCCTGACTTTCCAAGACATCCCATTTATGAAAATTACCTTATTTATTCCTTTTTATCTGATAAATCCTGGAATCCTTTTCGTTCATTGGGTCATGTGATCTCATGACAACCCCTGGAAAACGCAGCATAGTCTTCCTGATCGCTAAAGGTTCATCCACTTAAGTCACCAGAACTTCCTGTAACATGAAACTACACGGACTGTACTATATAGGCTCTCCACAGGGGGGCACAAACTCCTATCACAGCTACTGACGATGATGAGATCGCTCCCATCACACAGTTACTGCTCATTCACACAATAGGACCTTGTGCTTGGCCATGAGAAAACACAGTCCTCCCAGCAGGCACAGGTGGTATTGGCTGTAGCTGCCCATGTGACTGATAGCAAAGCACAAAGATGGGGTTTGATCAGAAACAGACACTGCAGTAAGTGCACAATACATAAAAGTGTTCTATTTTTATGACATTAAAATATCATTTTCGTAGGCCTTCTAGAATGGTCCATATTCTGCAGAGAGCTTCTATTTTTGCAGGTTACTAGTGTTGAGCGAGTAGTATTCAATCGAACACCTCGCCGGCATAGGAATGCGTGTAATCGGCAGAACATCAAGGGGATAAATGCTAGGTGTTCAGCCGATTACACGCATTCCTGTTGGATCGAATACTACTCGCTCAACACTACAGGTTACCATCAGACCCAGACTTATCATTAGGACATTAAAAAACAAAACAAACCCCAGCCACATGATATTCCGGAATCGCGCCAAACTGAAGCCTGATACTAATGTTGCCCTGGAAGATACTTGGGAATCATTCACGGTATGTTCGTAATAACAATGGTGGCTCTTCTCGGATCGGTCAATTACTATAATTGTAGGTTACTGTCCGTTACCTATGTATTCCAGTCTACCGTGGAACCCGGAACTGTTCACCAGCAGATCTAGCAAAGGTACAGATAGAAAAATAATATAGAATTAGTTCTGAGCCGTAATTAGATTTCCGGAAATCCTCCATGACAGCAACACAGGAGGTTCTAGGAATAGGGACAGGACGCAGAGAGGTTAAATGGATGCACCTTCCCATTGACGTCAGTGGTTGTAACGTACCAGGCACCAATTATTAATAATACAAGGGGAGGGAATTCAGGGCGCGGTCACGGAGGATTCCCAGAAACGGAGTTACCAGTAAGAAGTAATTCTATTTTCCCCCTCAACCTCCATGACAGTACCACCGGAGAACACCACAGACCACCTCAGCTTGTAACACTCTTCTCCATAAAGAAGTCTCCAAAGAAAAAAATTTGTGCAAAAGTTGAGACTTTTGTATTTTGCAAGTGGGCGTGGCCATGAGTCATTATTAATGAAGTCTACGGGTGTAGGAACGGTGTAGGTTTCCATTTCAGAGCTTGGAAGTGGTGAGGTGTGCGCCTTGTCATAAAATAAAACCGATGCAAACTCCGCTGTTTCTGCTTCACAGACCATGTCATGTCATATCCATCAGTCACAAGATGAAGAACAGCTGGCTGTTGTACGCACCGCCCAAAAATACTGCGGTCTGAATAAAATCTAAAAAAAACATTATAGGGAATTACAGGACACGGGATAAGTGTCAGACTGCCGGGTCTCCTGGTGAAGGGAGACTAAAAACTCCCTGGGAAATGGAGCACCCGTGCGCTTACATGACCAACACTCCATGGGGTTGTTGGGACTTTAATTCGCAGCCTCATAGAAGTGAATGGAGAGCCGATCACACAAGTGGCACTGGCTCCCATTTCCAAGGAGGTTTTAAAGGGATCCTATCATTGGAGACCCTTTTTTTTCTCAATAACATGTAGGAATAGCCTTAAGAAAGACTATTCTTCTCCTACCTTTAGATGTCTCTGTACCGCCTTTCGGTATAAATCCAGGTTTTCTTCGGTATGCAAATGAGTTCTCTCGCAGCACTGTGGGCGTTCCCAATGCTGCGAGAGAACTCTCCAGCGATGCCTCTATCTTCTTCAGGAACGGCCTCTCTGCGAGTCTTCTTCCATCCTGGGTTTCAATCTTCTAGGCCTTGGGCAGAGCCGACTGCACATGCCCAGTCCACAAGAAAATGGCCGCTTACACAGCTTACCATGTAAGCGGCCACAAACGGCCAGTTTCTTGTGGCCCGAGCATGCGCAGTCGGCTCTGCCTGAGACCTAGAAGATTGAAGCCCAGGATGGAAGAAGACTCGCAGAGAGGCCGTTCCTGAAGAAGATGGAGGCGGCACTGGAGATTTCTCTCGCAGCATTGGGAACGCCCCCAGTGCTGTGAGAGAACTCATTTGCATACAAATGAAAACCAGGATTTCTACCAAACGGCGGCGCGGAGAAGACATCTAAAGGTAGGAGAAGAATAGCCTTTCTTAAGGCTATTACTACATGTTATCGAGAAAAAAAGGGTATCCAATGATAGGATCCCTTTAAAGGGAAAATTTTGGTCCTCTGATCTCCTGATCGCTGTGTGCCCCAGTGATCAGACCCCAGAGATCGGACACTTACCTGCCCTAAGGATAGGGGTTAAGTGTCCATAATGGCGAAACCCCTTTAAGGTAGAATCCCTCACTGAACATGGATCACAAAATTTCATATTTCCTAAAAATCCTAAAAAACTACCACACTAGAGGTGTGACTCTTACACCGCCGCTGGTTACACAGTAACTGGCGCGCCATTGCCTTGTGCCACCCTCTCAAATGTTCCCGCTTCACAGACCACGGTTACGGATTTAGGTTTCTGGTAACACTGCTGTGTTTTCCTTTCTAGAAACCTAACACTACCTAAGGAAGAAGCTGCCTCGGCCTCCGAACCTCACAGACGGACGCCCTTCCTTGACCCGGCTTGTTAAGAGTCAGCGGTAACAAGAGCTCAGACAGTGTTTTCTTTAAAAAAAGTTTAATAGACTTTGTGTTGTTAAAAAGGTTAATGGCGGCCCCAACCTCACGGCTGACAAAGCCAAGTCCGGTTTTTATTTTTCTTCTCCTTTTTCGGAAACAATCTCTAGAAAGGCTGGAAAACCCGAGTAGCCCTTTTACCGACAATGACTACGGAGGGTGGCGGTGTCTTCTCGTACAACATACAGGCCCATCCTGTCCGGAAAGAACACCTACGAGAAACCGAAGACTGCGACGACATCCAGACCGGTGGAGCGTAGACTTTCGGTGCAGCTTGGTTTCGGCCATCTGTCATAGAAGTGGCAGCGAGATCACTCGGAGAGCGAAGGGGAGCGGATGGAGCGGCCGCTGGCGGGGCTGTTGGAGAAGGGCACGGCTTCCCGCTCTTTCTCTTTGCTCTCGTGCTTGTGTTTGTGCTTATGTTTGTGCTTGTGCTTCTTCTTCTTTTTCTTGTGGTCGTGGTGATGGTGGTGGTGATGGTCGCCATGTTTCGATGAGCTGGACTCTTTGATGAAAGAGGATAATGGAGTTGGTGGGATGGGCAGCATGTGCAAGTCCATGGAAGATTGTTCCTTGCCTGTGGGAAACAAAAGGAGAAGGGGAATTGAGAATTTTTGGAATGAAAGAATTTGCACAAGACCTCAACATAACAAAATGTGAAGAAAGTGAAAGTCAGTTGGGTGACCCCTTTAATGGAGTTGTGTTGTTATGGACACATATGTCTTATCCACTGGATTGGAGATAATTGTCCCATCACCAGAGGACCAACCACTAGGTCCCCCCAGGGATCAGGTGGACCGAAAATCCCCAAAATGCCTCCTCTTGAATAAAGAAGCAGTGCACCTATGTGAGCGGCGCTCCATACACTGCTGTGTGACGGGCGCTCCATACACTGCTATGTGACAGGCGCTCCATATACTGCTATGTGACCAGCGCTCCATACACTGCTATGTGACCTGAGCTCCATATACTACTATGTGATCAGGGCTTCATTCACTGCTATGTGACCAGAACTCCATTCACTGCTATGTGACCGGTGCTCCATACACTGCTATGTGACGGGCGCTCCATACACTGCTATGTGACGGGCGCTCCATACACTGCTATGTGACCGGCGCTCCATTCACTGCTATGTGACCGGTGCTCCATACACTGCTATGTGACGGGCGCTCCATACACTGCTATGTGACCGGCGCTCCATTCACTGCTATGTGACCGGCGCTCCATACACTGCTATGTGACGGGCGCTCCATACACTGCTATGTGACGGGCGCTCCATACACTGCTATGTGACCGGCGCTCCATACACTGCTATGTGACAGGCGCTCCATACACTTCTATGTGACAGGCGCTCCATTCACTGCTATGTGACCGGCGCTCCATTCACTGCTATGTGACTGCCGTTCCATACATTTCTATGTGACTGCCGCTCCATACACTGCTATTTGACAGGCGCTCCATACACTGCTATGTGACTGCCGCTCCATACACTGCTATGTGACTGTGACTCCATACACTGCTATGTGACAGCAGCTCCATACACTGCTATGTGACTGCCGCTCCATAGACTGCTATGTGACTGCCGCTCCATACACTGCTATGTGACCAGAACTCCATACACTACTATGTGACCGCCACTCCATACACTGCTATGTGACTGGCGCTCCATATACGGCTATGTGACAGCAATAGGATCCTTATCTCCTATCCTATGGAATGGGAATAAGAGTCCTTAACAGCAGTACCGCTTTGACAGAAGGGAGAAGAAAGCAGCTTGATAAAAGGAGAAAGAAGCATTTTTCTTTCATAAGACCTATTATGAAGTGTCTTATATTCACCTATGCTATTCATGTAAGTAAAGCGTTTCTATAATTGGAGGTCCCCTTTAAGGGTAGATAACCAGCTAGAGACAGTCTAAATATTACGGTGACGCACAACACGATCACTTTGCCTTTAATTATTACTTATTTGTCTATGGTGTTTTTTTTGCTATTGGTTATGTAAGACTTCATATTGAGAGTTTCTGGACTATTAGATCCCAAACAGGGGAAGTGTCGTGTAACGAGCGGCGATTTTCTGGGCCCACATTGTCTACGCTTTCACAGAACGCAATGTTTCAGATGACTGTATAACAAAGTCAGAGGCAATAAAGCGGCTGGCCCCGCGCCCTGGTGACTCACTTTATTTTCCTAACATATGATATTAATCCCACTGCTGGTAGTTCTAGCATGGAGTTGGCAGACGCGGAGTCACCCGGGCCGTCGTGTGTGTCTATGACATAATGCTGCGCCCAGCGCGTTTCATCTCTGCGGTGGAAGGTGCTGTAATAATCGGTTACTTCTCTGCAGCCTTCACTGGGACACTCCGTGCAAAATATCCCGGATCTCAAACTATGGACAGGGGGGTAACTTGTTCTAACAGGAATAACCCTTTAAAGGGGTTTGCTCTCATATGCTACTTATCCACAAGATGGCAGGTAAGATGCAGATTGATGAGGCTTACTTAAAGGGATCCTATCATTAAAACTCATTTTTTTTCCTGCCTACCACGTAGGAATAGCCTTAAGAAAGGCTTTTCGTCTCCTACCTTTAAAAGTTTTCTCCACGCTGCCATTAGGTATATAATCCGGTTCTTCGTCGGTATGCAAATGAGTTCTCTCGCAGCACTGGGGGCGGGCCTCAGCGCTCAAACAGCACTGGGTGTTTCCCCAATGCTGCCAGAGAACTCTCCAGCGCCGCCTCCATCTTCTTCAGGAACAAGTCTTCTTCATGTTTTCTTCTGGGGTTTGGCTTCAAACTTCTAGGCCTTGGGTAAAGCCAAATGCGCATGCCTGCTGGCAACAAGAAAATGGCAGCTTACACAGTATTGTAAGCGGCCATTTTCTTGTGGCCGGCAGGCACATACAGTCGTCTGCCCAAGGCCTAGAAGTTTGAAGCCACTGTCGGAAAAAGAAGCGAAGGAGACTTGCTCCTGAAGAAGATGGAGGCAGCGCTGGAGAGTTCTCTCGCATCATTGGGGACGCACCCAGTGCTGTTTGAGCGCTGAGGACTGCCCCCAGTGCTGCAAGAGAACTCATTTGCATACCGACAAAAACCGGATTATATACCGAACAGCGGCGCGAAGAAGACATCTAAAGGTAGGAGAAGAATAGCTGATGTGGTAGGCAGAAAAAAAAAAAAAAAAGAGTTTTAATGATAGGATCCCTTTAATGTAAATGAATGGAGTGGCAGTATACACACACACACTAAAAATGACAAGGTGCAATGAGTGGAATAAAGTTGGAGAAAAATGTCTATAAGATTGGGTTCACACGTACGCTTGTATTCCATTCAGGGTTTCCGTCTACGAACCCGCAAGCAGGACTTTTCAGGTGGAAACCCAGCGGACCCCATTTTAGTCTATGGGGTCTGGGGGTAACCGCTTTTTAAGTGGGCTAGTTTTCCGTTTTTCGGGTCCACTTGAGGAACGGAAATTTGAACACAAAGCCGAATGCTCGTGTGAATCTAACCTAAATTTGAGATAAGGGGTTATCCAGTATCTAATATTGATGGCCTATCCCTAGTATAGGGAGGGTCTGACAGCCGAGACCCCTGCACTGCGAGGATTAGTTACAGTCTACAGTCGCTAGTTTGTAAGAAGAGTGAAGAGCCAAGCGCACAAACGTTACTGGGAGCCATGCTGCCCCAAATAGTAAATCTGAGGGGTCCTGGGTGCCGGACTCTCACACATCTAATATTAATGAACTATTCTAAGGACACCTGGATTATCCCTTTAAGAAACAGATGGAGTCAATGAACTTCGTCTCCATCTTTGATCGGCACCAGTTCACATCTAGCATTGATCACTTTTCAGGCTTGTGATTTATTTTCACACTATTTTTTTCCCCCAAAATTTCCTAAAGGCGGTCACTTAATATGGACTCATCTGTTCTCACTTTCCAGGAGTTTCCCAGCAGGGTCAATGAGCAGCATGTGAGGCCCTTCTATCTGCACGTGTTTCCTCTTAGTCCTGAGATGTCTGCGGGACGGAGCGGGGTCTAAGTCACAGGGATTGAGTTCTAAGTCGGCTCCTCTCGGCTGAACATGTGGTTGTGCGGGACCTTTGAACTGATCCTTTAGGATTCACTGGAAAGGAAACCTGGTTCTCGAGAAAACCTCATTTACCACTCCATGACCTTTCGTTAATGAAGCGGATAGAACAAAACAAAAGCGAAGACGATCGCGACCCGATATAGGGGGAAAAGTCCTGACATAGGAACGTTCTGTATAATACCCGAAAACTGCCACACCAACCAGCTAATCCAGGGGGTCCAGGGTGTTACACCCCCACGGATCTTGATGCGTATGCAGGGAGTAACTTTTCAGTACAGCAGAATAGTGAGCGCAGCTCTGGAGTATAATACAGGATAAGTAATGTAATGTATGTACACAGTGACTGAACCAGCAGAATAGTGAGCGCAGCTCTGGAGTATAATACAGGATAAGTAATGTAATGTATGTACACAGTGACTGTACCAGCAGAATAGTGAGCGCAGCTCTGGAGTATAATACAGGATAAGTAATGTAATGTATGTACACAGTGACTGAACCAGCAGAATAGTGAGCGCAGCTCTGGAGTATAATACAGGATAAGTAATGTAATGTATGTACACAGTGACTGTACCAGCAGAATAGTGAGGGCAGCTCTGGAGTATAATACAGGATCAGTAATGTAATGTATGTACACAGTGACTGTACCAGCAGAATAGTGAGCGCAGCTCTGGAGTATAATACAGGATAAGTAATGTAATGTATGTACACAGTGATTGTACCAGCAGAATAGTGAGCGCAGCTCTGGAGTATAATACAGGATAAGTAATGTAATGTATGTACACAGTGACTGAACCAGCAGAATAGTGAGCGCAGCTCTGGAGTATAATACAGGATCAGTAATGTAATGTATGTACACAGTGACTGTACCAGCAGAATAGTGAGCGCAGCTCTGGAGTATAATACAGGATAAGTAATGTAATGTATGTACACAGTGATTGTACCAGCAGAATAGTGAGCGCAGCTCTGGAGTATAATACAGGATAAGTAATGTAATGTATGTACACAGGGACTGCACCAGCAGAATAGTGAGCGCAGCTCTGGAGTATAATACAGGATAAGTAATGTAATGTATGTACACAGTGACTGTACCAGCAGAATAGTGAGTGCAGCTCTGGAGTATAATACAGGATAAGTAATGTAATGTATGTACACAGTGACTGTACCAGCAGAATAGTGACTGCAGCTCTGGAGTATAATACAGGATAAGTAATGTAATGTATGTACACAGTGACTGTACCAGCAGAATAGTGAGCGCAGCTCTGGAGTATAATACAGGATATATAATGTAATGTATGTACACAGTGACTGCACCAGCAGAATAGTGAGTACAGCTCTGGAGTATAATACAGGATAAGTAATGTAATGTATGTACACAGTGACTGTACCAGCAGAATAGTGAGCGCAGCTCTGGGGGTATAATACAGGATATATAATGTAATGTATGTACACAGTGACTGCACCAGCAGAATAGTGAGCACAGATCTGGAGTATAATACAGGATAAGTAATGTAATGTATGTACACAGTGACTGTACCAGCAGAATAGTGAGCGCAGCTCTGGGGTATAATACAGGATAAGTAATGTAATGTATGTACACAGTGACTGTACCAGCAGAATAGTGAGCGCAGCTCTGGAGTATAATACAGGATGTAACTCAGGATCAGTACAGGATAAGTAATGTAATGTATGTACACAGTGACTGTACCAGCAGAATAGTGAGCACAGCTCTGGAGTATAATACAGGATATATAATGTAATGTATGTACACAGTGACTGCACCAGCAGAATAGTGAGCGCAGCTCTGGAGTATAATACAGGATAAGTAATGTAATGTATGTGCACAGTGACTGTACCGGCAGAATAGTGAGCACAGCTCTGGAGTATAATACAGGATAAGTAATGTAATGTATGTACACAGTGACTGTACCAGCAGAATAGTGAGCGCAGCTCTGGGGTATAATACAGGATAAGTAATGTAATGTATGTACACAGTGACTGTACCAGCAGAATAGTGAGCGCAGCTCTGGGGTATAATACAGGATAAGTAATGTAATGTATGTACACAGTGACTGTACCAGCAGAATAGTGAGCGCAGCTCTGGAGTATAATACAGGATCAGTAATGTAATGTATGTACACAGTGACTGTACCAGCAGAATAGTGAGCGCAGCTCTGGGGTATAATACAGGATAAGTAATGTAATGTATGTACACAGTGACTGTACCAGCAGAATAGTGAGCACTGCTCTGGAGTATAATACAGGATAAGTAATGTAATGTATGTACACAGTGACTGCACCAGCAGAATAGTGAGCGCAGCTCTGGAGTATAATACAGGATAAGTAATGTAATGTATGTACACAGTGACTGCACCAGCAGAATAGTGAGCGCAGCTCTGGAGTATAATACAGGATACAGAAATTAAAGAGCACATGATACAATACCTGGCGTTGAAGGTCTTTCCAACATATTTAAATGATGATATATGAATGCCTGGCTGTCGTGTACAGTGTCCATGTCAATTTCTTCTTCTTCTTGAGAGTTTGTGAACTGAAAAAAAAGGTAATAAATTATTCCTGGGAAGAGGTTTCATCTCCATCCACTTACTGACAATGTCCCTGTACACATTCCTATCTTACTAACACATTCACACTACTGGTGAGGTCACTGCCTCCTACAAGATCATCACACTCCTCCTCCTCTTATCATTACTATTATGTGACATTCCTTAAACTCTATGTATAATATAATTGTAAGTGATGTGAGACAATAAGGAGAGCAGGATGGCGATGTCTTGTGCTATTATTTCATTGACCTCTCCTTTGGTTTGTCTAGATGAGAAGTTGTCAGAGGGATGGGGTAGCAAAGAGGTGGAACTTGAAGCGTTTGGGCCCCAATGTAAAAATCTGTGAAGGGGCCCCTACTTACCCTGTGCCATCTAAAATACTGGTGACGTCTTATGTTGTAGAGAGTTCTTTGGGCCCCTCAGGCTCCAGGGCCTAGTAGCGTTTAAACAACCCCCTATAGATGCAACCATGGGCTAACAGAAGAGTAACAGGAAGACTTAGGGGTGAGGCCTGTTCTTAAAGGGGAAGTGATAAGTACAAGGTGGTGAGGCCTGTTCTTAAAGGGGAAGTGATAAGTACAAGGTGGTGAGGCCTGTTCTTAAAGGGGAAGTGATAAGTACATTCACAGAATCTCTCAGGCGGTCGGGTTTGGATATGGGACTTATCCATGTGATCGGCAGAGGGGAGGAAGCTGTGCCTTGGTCCTGTCATGTGACAGAGGTACAAAAGCAAAGCTTAGGCCCAAAATGAGAGATAGAAGCTTAAAGGTACCCACAGAAAGTATCACAATTTTTTTTTTTAGTAAGCAGACAAACCCTCTACAATATCACTCATACCCCGAAGCACCGGGTCATGTAAAGCAGTGACCTTACCCAAGCGACCCCCTGTAAAAGCACACGTATAAAATACCAGATCTACCGCGTTCACCTCCCTTGATATTGGGAGATGAATCTACATTTCCTTACTCTGATTTTGGGTCTGACTTTAATGCTGTCCTCATCCTTCTCCAGTACCTGCCCAGGCTCCATTGCTGACTCGAGGGGCATCTCCGCTTTCCTTTTGATTCCTAGTAAATGGGAGACTGCGATGGACACGGACTCTTTGGAGGCTTCATCCTGCAAAAAGAAAAAGTGGTCATGGAGTTCCCTTTTAACCTCGTAACCATAGTGAATCCAAAAAACGACACCTGACCCACTAGGTGAAGAAAACAGCTATACCTGGCACAACCTCACAGCCAAAACGGCCGACAATCGGGTCAGGGAGGGGGAAATATCTGGCAGTTCTAATGATAGATAATGGCTATTATTGCATATGGCGGCCCTCTCCCCCCCATAGGGGGGAAGAAACGGTGCGAGATACTTCCATGTAAAGTTCAATCTTAAAGGAGTTGCACAAGACTTCGAATACATGGCTGCTTTCTTCTTCTCGGGACGTGACGTCATGTCCATTGGCCAAAGCCCCATCGCATTAAAATGAATGGGACTCAGCTGCAGCAGGGCCAGGTGACCAATGCACATGATGTCACTTCCTGAGAAGAAAGCAGACATGTTTTTGAAGTCTTGCACAAAACCACCCCCAAAACACCCAGAAAATCCTTTTATATTAAGATGTGCACGCATGATGTCCACAAGTCTCACCTTTAAGGACCTTGGGAAGAAAATGCAAATATGTCTTCCATGATGTAAATAGGAAGACAGTGCCTCAGTCATGCTAACCACTAAGGGGAGCTCCCTTTAACATCATGCCCGACCTTCCCAGAGGCCTTTGCTGCAATGATGTGGGATTTTACCAAGTCAGTCTCTCAGCCGAGGACAACTGTTTCCATCTGATTGGATCTCTTCAGCCAGGCGCAGAGAAGACTGACTTGGCAGAGGCTTCTAGACAGGGTTAAGGGGATATTGTCACTCCTTAGGGAGAGACCACCATGTAGGTGTGTGGAGTCTTATTAAGCCATTTGCACTCCACTGTGAGAGATCATGGGAAGAATATGCAAATCTGTCTTCCATGATGTAAATAGGAAGCCAGTGCCTCAGTCATGCAGCCCACTAGGAAGAGCTCCCTTTAACATCATGCCCGACCTTCCCAGAGGTCTTTAAGAACCTGTCACCTCTCATGACATATCCACGTCAGTAAATACTTGTACTCCCCATGTAATAACAAATTAGTAATCAGAATTTGTTTGGTTTTTAATCTATTTTTAAAATATTTCTATGTTTTTGTCTTCTTCTGTTGTTCTCCCTGGGAAAATGTGGAAAAAATTGATAACTGGGTGTTACCATTCCCCTTGTCCATATATGGTCTGCTACTGTAACTCTGATTGGATAATGTCAGACTGCCAAAGGACACGCCCCCAATGAGTAACAACTGTGCATACATTTCTACGAGGAAAGGTGTAACCAGTTGGGGGTGTGGCTCTACAAAGTCTGACATGCCCCTTCAAAAGGGAGGAACGGCAATGCCCAGTTTTTGATCTCTATTCGTTTCCAGGAGGAATGGCAGAGGAATGGACCAATAAAAAAAAATATAATTGAATTCTGATCAGAGAATTGTTACATTACGGAAAATACAAGTATATAGTAGAACAGATCTATGCACGTGGTGAATGGCGATACTTACACCTCTGTTACTCAGTAGTTCCTACTGATCACTACTCATGACCCAGGCTAAGTGAATTGGTTGCTTTTTTTTGTGACTCCAAACTTACAAAAGTCAAATGCAAAAGCGGATTTGGATGAAAGCTTCTTAGTGGTGTCAGTTTGTACTTATGTCAGTGATTTCTGGGATAATGCCGCCAATCTCAGGGATTATTTCGCAGCTAAGAACATAACACTAAGTGAGATGTGTAACACATTAGAAAGATTTTTGTTAATCTTACGCTGTTCTGAAATCCAGTGACTTGCCCGTGCATGTTGGTACTTGGCAAAGGGTCCAGGCTGGCGGTGACCGGCTCGGGAATGATGGTGGGGTTCAGAACGGCTTTTTTTTCCTTCAGATTAAGGACTAATCCCAGCTCTGGCAAAGGCAAACACGAAGGTCTGCTGAGGCCAAATAGTATGTGATAGAGGTCTACCGCTCCACATCGCAGCCGCCAGTCATGGGAGGTGCCTAGGAAGAAAGGACAGCGAAATTGGAAATGGTCACTCATTTATCAGACAATTTTCTCCCATAATAAATCAAAATATAAACCACTTTACTTTTATAAATATTGCTGATTTCTACCTGAAAACCATCTCTAAGGTTCCTGCCACTAGGTGTTTCCCTCCTTCTCATTTGCTGTTCACTCCTTGTTACTAAGGCAAGTCTGTCTTTAGAAACAAGCAGGATTAAGATGAAACAGGAAGTGGAAGAGTAAGGGTCAGATCTCTCTTCATAACCTCTGCAGTGTACAGGCAGGGAAAGCTGTGTGTACAAATGCAAAGAGAGGAGTCTGCATTTTCTCACAGCTCTATGTAATTCTACCTACTTCTGAGTAGCTGCTGGTGTTATTACTGACGGGATGTTAGTCAAAGACAGTAAGCAGTTTTCCTTATTGTGCTCTAATTTATCTTTTTCTGTGTCAGGGATCTTTTCAGCTGTATCAGGTCCTATATTTGCAGCAAAATATCCCTGGATCTCCTATATGGTCACTTGGGATTTTCTCAGCTACTTGATGGTTATTGTACAGTTACTGTGGCAAAATTACATGTAAAGGAACCAGTAATAGTAATAATAGATGGGAGACAGACTGCTGTTTATTGTACACACCTCCTGCCTCACAGAGAAATGTAAAATATGCTACAGCCATAAAGGGCTGCAGTAGAAAAAAACTGATAGGACATCATGTATTATCAGACATGGTGATACCTAATGTGATTATTTTATATAGTTTCATTATTTTTCTACGTAGGGAAAGGTGCTGGCTTGAATTTTAGGAATTGTTTTTGTTATCTGTGTTCCAAATAGCTGGCAATATCCCACATCACCAACTCACTGTCCAGGCTGAAAGACAACTGGCTGCAGCAGGAGCCTCCCCCCTCTGTCCTATCTGGAAATAGGACAAAAAGACTGTTATAAGCCTTGCCATCTAAGTCGATCTCTTGCCAAAGATGGTGTAGATCAGCAGGAGATTAACCCATTTGTTCTCTTCGAGATTCTTCCAGCTCTCTTTATCAGGGCAACTATATTTCTTATGTACGTTTATCGCTCGTTTCTAAGTTTACTTTTCCTTTTAAGACCAAAAACATGCTAAGAAAATTTTACCAAATTTTCAAAAAAGAAAAATTGCAAAATTTAGAATAAAATATTTTCCAAAAAATATGTATTAGCTCAATACAAATAAACAAAAAGGAAAAAAAATTAAAACACATAATATGTAAAAATATATATATTATATTTTTTTTGCCGATGTCAGCATAAAATAAGTAAATCTGCAGCTGCCCAATCCATATGTAGAATATAAGTGGGGTTTTGAGTATTACCCAGGGAACATAACCCAGACTGGCTGTACTTTTATCCCGGAAGCAGACTGGGTAAACAAAAACGTATTCTGTGCTTTACAGGGGTGGGGGGACTTGAGAAGTCAGGGATGCAAAGCTATAATCCGAGGCCATGTTTTAACATCTGGCAGCTTGTACGCCTGGCAAGCGGTCTCTCAGCTTCACTCCACCTCCCGGAGAGCAATGAACCGATTGGAAAATATAATAACAATAAAGAAAGTCAGCGCGCCGCAGCGCACAATAATATACTTGTTCAATGCTGACACACGGCTGAGATTTATGGCTACGCGTTCTCACAAAGTCCTCACTGTTCAATAGCTAGAACCGCTTACTGCAAATGATGAGATTTTTTTTTTTTTTGCAAAAAATGTATGTTTTCAATGTTTTGTAAAAATTGGTATTTTTTGTAACAGCCGCAATATAGGAGTTCTGCGTTAAATAAATACACACACACACACACACACACACACACACACACACACACACACACACACACACACACACGGCATACTGTGTAATACAGAAACTACAGAAGTAAGTTCTTGGAGAGCAGATCTTGGAGTGCGCCCTTGTGTGTAGTGATCCCTCATCTATCAGCCAGTGGAGAGCAATTACAAAAAGTGTCTTCTGTGTATTGCAGGACATGACTGGTCCTCCAAAGTAAGATGTCCCATTCACTGGAATAGGCACTGTGTAATACCTTGTATTTCCTACGGTGGCGCTGCAGGAAAAAGGGACACTTGATTACACCAGCAGAATAGTGAGCGCAGCTCTGGAGTATAATACAGGATAAGTGATGTAATGTATGTACACAGTGACTGTACCAGCAGAATAGTGAGCGCAGCTCTGGAGTATAATACAGGATAAGTGATGTAATGTATGTACACAGTGACTGCACCAGCAGAATAGTGAGTGCAGCTCTGGAGTATAATACAGGATAAGTAATGTATGTACACAGTGACTGCACCAGCAAAATAGTGAGCGCAGCTCTGCAGTATAATACGGGATGTAACTGAGGATCAGTACAGGATAAGTAATGTAATGTATGTACACAGTGACTGTACCAGCAGAATAGTGAGCGCAGCTCTGGAGTATAATACAGGATAAGTGATGTAATGTATGTACACAGTGACTGTACCAGCAGAATAGTGAGCGCAGCTCTGGAGTATAATACAGGATAAGTAATGTAATGTATGTACACAGTGACTGTACCAGCAGAATAGTGAGCGCAGCTCTGCAGTATAATACAGGATAAGTAATGTAATGTATGTACACAGTGACTGTACCAGCAGAATAGTGAGCGCAGCTCTGGAGTATAATACAGAATAAGTAATGTAATGTATGTACACAGTGACTGTACCAGCAGAATAGTGAGCGCAGCTCTGGAGTATAATACAGGATAAGTAATGTAATGTATGTACACAGTGACTGTACCAGCAGAATAGTGGCTGCAGCTCTGGAGTATAATACAGGATGTAACTGAGGCTCAGTACAGGATAAGTAATGTAATGTATGTACACAGTGACTGTACCAGCAGAATAGTGACTGCAGCTCTGGAGTATAATACGGGATGTAACTGAGGCTCAGTACAGGATACGTAATGTATGTACACAGTGACTGTACCAGCAGAATAGTGAGTGCAGCTCTGGAGTATAATACAGGATAAGTAATGTAATGTATGTACACAGTGACTGTACCAGCAGAATAGTGAGCGCAGCTCTGGAGTATAATACAGGATAGGTAATGTAATGTATGTACACAGTGACTGTACCAGCAGAATAGTGAGCTCAGCTCTGGAGTATAATACAGGATAAGTAATGTAATGTATGTACACAGTGACTGTACTAGCAGAATAGTGAGTGCAGCTCTGGAGTATAATACAGGATAAGTAATGTAATGTATGTACACAGTGACTGTACTAGCAGAATAGTGAGTGCAGCTCTGGAGTATAATACAGGATGTAACTCAGGATCAGTGCAGGATAAGTAATGTTATGCATTTACAAAGTTACTTGACTTTCCACTGACACAGACTGAATCTATATGTAAACTGTAAATTGATCTGAAAGGTGTCCGTATGATTTAGTGCGCTGCGGCTTTAGGCAATGTTGCAGATAATACAATGCAGACTTAGTGAATTTTAGAAATTGACTCTGGGCAAATTTGTTCTTTAAAAGAGGAAGTTTATACTTCTTGCCACGTGGTTTGAACCAAGACTGAAGTTTTCACGATACAACTGGGGCTCAAATATCCTCTTCACACATTCTGAAGGAAACCTGAGCAGGAAAACCAAGTGAGCTCCCTAAAGGAGGCCTCAACAGCGACTTAACCCGGCAGTCTGTGTGTGGTATCCCCGGGGATCTGCAAAGTGTGGTCACATACATATGCCAATAATTTTTCTTCTTCAATGAATGGCTCAGAAACAAGTGTTTATACTGGATCATTTCACAGGGTGAATATTAAGTTTGATTCAGCTTTGCTAGTATTGGGGCAAGGAAACCCAAGTCCCCGCTTCCCAGAATCCCATATACAATTAGTGCAATATTACTTACAGTCTGTAACAGTCACAGTCAGCCATATTACAGTAAGAAAGAGAAAGAGAGTCAAGAGACGTAGTGAATAATTGTATTACTTATCCTGTACTGATCCTGAGTTACATCCCATATTATACCCCAAAGCTGCGCTCACTATTCTGCTGGTACAGTCACTGTGTACATACATTACATTACTTATCCTGTATTATACCCCAAAGCTGCGCTCACTATTCTGCTGGTGCAGTTACTGTGTACATACATTACATTACTTATCCTGTATTATACTCCAGAGCTGCACTCACTATTCTGCTGGTACAGTCACTGTGTACATACATTACATTACTTATCCTGTATTATACTCCAGAGCTGCGCTCACTATTCTGCTGGTACAGTCACCGTGTACATACATTACATTACTTATCCTGTATTATACTCCAGAGCTGCGCTCACTATTCTGCTGGTACAGTCACTGTGTACATACATTACATTACTTATCCTGTATTATACTCCAGAGCTGCACTCACTATTCTGCTGGTACAGTCACTGTGTACATACATTACATTACTTATCCTGTGTTATACTCCAGAGCTGCACTCACTATTCTGCTGGTACAGTCACTGTGTACATACATTACATTACTTATCCTGTATTATACTCCAGAGCTGCACTCACTATTCTGCTGGTACAGTCACTGTGTACATACATTACATTACTTATCCTGTATTATACTCCAGAGCTGCGCTCACTATTCTGCTGGTACAGTCACTGTGTACATACATTACATTACTTATCCTGTATTATACTCCAGAGCTGCGCTCACTATTCTGCTGGTACAGTCACTGTGTACATACATTACATTACTTATCCTGTATTATACTCCAGAGCTGCACTCACTATTCTGCTGGTACAGTCACTGTGTACATACATTACTTATCCTGTATTATATTCCAGAGCTGCACTCACTATTCTGCTGGTACAGTCACTGTGTACATACATTACATTACTTATCCTGTACTGATCCCGAGTTATATTCTGTATTATACTCCAGAGTTTGCATATTAGCAGTTTATTCTGTACACCCAGCTGCCTTATTGGAGCCCCATTTTCAGTGAAGGCCAGCAGAATTATGAATGCAGCTCTGGGCTACAATATAGGATAACTTGGAACCAGTACAAGACTAATATATTCACAAAGTTACAGAACTGTTTATGTAGCCGATCTATGTCTCCTATTACTGCTGAAACATGTCTGGTAATTGAATGAAATCATTTAAGGTTGAATCTACCCCCCCCCCCCCCCCCCCAAACAAACAAACAAACCAGATACGGCACCCAAACAGAAATGTGGGATTGCTGCAAAACTAGCCTTGCCGTTATATAAGTGTGATCTGATAGACACGGTCACTAGTCCACAAGAGTGTGTAAAAGTGATTCCCCTGTTGCATGAGGAAAAAGGCTCTCAGAGGCCACTTTTGGGTAGTGTACCTCTTGGTGAGATATCACTAACTGCTAGACAGGTCTCTACGAAGTACTAAAAGACATTCTGCCCAGTTGATGGACTTTGAAAGGAGGCGCATCATTGGACTGAGAGGATGGTGGTTTCGGCAAACTGCTCGCTACCAATTGGCTACATCAGGGGGGAAAAAGTGATCAAAAAATGAACAAAATAAAAATTAATGTGTCCAAGGGGTTGAAGTATTTTTTCTATGTTACTGTACACAGGTATATATTTTATATTTGCCCGGAGATATTCCATCGAGGTCTCCGGTATCATGGCGGACGGCGTTTACCTGAATTCATGAGTTTCCAGAGCTGGTCGACCAGAGCTTCGTTACATAGCGGAGACTCCACGTTCTTAGTGAATGGCGGATTCTTAGACAACATGTAAAGAATCTTGTGCCTGAAAAACAAATACAATTCATCAAGTCGGAGAAAGATCCTAATCCAGTAAGTAAAGAAAATATTTATAGTGGCGAACGCTGAATGACCGCATTGTTATAGGACTACAGTAATGGGAACAAAAGACCAAAAGGTCAATAAACAAAGGCAGCGCGCGGAGATACAGCCGCTACAGGCTCAGTATACGGCTCCGTACAAGAGCGCAGTCCTTCATCTGGTGCCCAAAGGACGACCGTGGTGGTGAATTAATGTATCTAGTCAATGGGGCCGGGGACAGGGGACGCTTACTGAAAAAGATCCATGATATAATAATAATTATATATATATATATATATATATATATATATATATATATATATATATATATATATTCGGTAAGGTATGGGCGCGCCATTGTCCTATTACAGAGCTCCAAATCCTCAGCTGTAATTCACAGGGAGTGACAAACACGCAACCCATCATGTAGACGCTCTGCAACAAATCAAGTGATCGTCCCATCCTACACGCACTCTCCATCAAATAACGCGTGTGCGTTCTCTAAGTCATACACTCTCCATCCCGTCATGTGCATGCTCCATCCATCTGGTCACGAACACGGTCTCTTTCCATCCAACCATGCACATACTCTCCTTGTAATCGTGCTCTCTCCACCAGATCACGCGCATGCTCTCCAACCCATTGTGCGTATGCTCTTCCCATCAATTCATGTCCACGCTCTCTCCTTCCAGTCATATGCTCTGGATCCAATCATGTGCACGCATTCTCCAACCCATCATGCAAACACACTCTACTTGTAATTGTGCGCTCTCTACCAAATCGGATTCCAGCTCTAACTCACTGTGCGTATTCTTTTCCCATCCAACTCATGCCCGTTCTCTCTCCATCAAGTCACACATTCTCCAACCCATGATGTGCATGCTACCTCCATCCATTCACTTACAAGCTCTTCATCCAATCATGCACATACAGTCGCCAACGCATCATGCGCACGTACTCACCAACCCATCATGCATTCGCCAACCCGTCATGCACACGCACCCGCACACCCGTCATGCACACGCACTCGCCAACCCGTCATGCACACGCACCCGCACACCCGTCATGCACACGCACTCGCCAACCCGTCATGCACACGCACCCGCCAACCCGTCATGCACATGCACTCGCCAACCCCTCATGCGCACGCACTCGCCAACCCGTCATGCACACGCACCCGCCAACCTGTCATGCACATGCACTCGCCAATCCCTCGTGTGCACGCATTCACCAACCCCTCGTGCGCGCGCACTTTCCAACCCATCATGCACACATACTGTACAAAACCCACACGCTCTCTACTCCATCATGCCCACACTCTCTCCTTCCAGTCCCACGCTCCCCATCTTATCCAGTGAACGCTCTCTCCGTCCTGTCACTTGCCTATATCTCCGGTATAACTCATGTCCAAGCTCTCTCCAGATATAACCATGCGCACACTTCTCTCGTCATCCCATCATGTGCATGCTCTCCATTACCTTTAACATTATACAAAATAACATCTGGAACAACAACGGTTAAGCAACCAAGGACTCCATTGCACAATGCCGATAAACAGAGGACATGTGCACTAGATCTGAAGACACTTTGGAATCCGTCTGAAAGCTAAGTGTGTGAAGTCATGATATACATGAAGGCTCATTAATCCTAGCAATGTCCTGAGTGCCTGTTATGGTGATCATTGCCATCGCTATAAACAAGGACAACATACACTCCGCTCACTGCGTTGCCATGCTGCCAGCACGCTACATTATCGGATGGATGGCGGTCCGTAACATGATGGAGATGAACAGATTTGTTCAGTCATTGACACGTGATGTAACCAACCTGACAGATCGACAGAGACTAGAAAGACTCCAGATACTGACAAAAAAATCATATAAAAGGAGAAATAAAATTCTTCAAACTGATGGTCTATTCATAGGATTGGTTATCAGCGTGACATTGGTGTGGTCTGACCGCCAGCACCCCGACAGCCAGCTCTTATGTGTAAGTGTATGGAGACTGAAGTCTATTGCCGCTCCTAGTGTGGCACAACTACTACACAGTGTCCAGAGCTGTCTGCACACTGTATAGATATCACAGGTCATCAATATGGAGACAGGGCTGTGGAGTCCGAGTCAAAACCAGCTTTAGGTCGGGTCGGAGAAAAGTAATGGACTCCAACTCCGGCTTCAAAATAAAAGGATTAAGTCAAGCACTAGATATTAGAGGAACTGTCTGCTTCTGACTATGGCGGGCCGCAACTTATGAAGGATCACTCCACTCCCCATTAGAGATGAGCGAACACCCAAATGTTCAAAGTTCGATTCGAACAGCCGCTCACTGTTCGAGTGTTCGAACGGGTTTCGAACCCCATTATAGTCTATGGGGAACATATACTCGTTAAGGGGGAAACCCAAATCCGTGTCTGGAGGGTCACCAAGTCCACTATGACACCCCAGGAAATGATACCAACACCTCTGGAATACAACTGGGACAGCAGGGGAAGCATGGCTGGGGGCATACAAGTCACTTTATTACATGGAAATCCCTGTCAGCTTGCGATTTTCGCAAGCTAACTTTTTCCCATAGGAATGCATTGGCCAGCATTGATTGGCCAGTCTCCAGAATTCGGCCAATCAGCGCTGGCTCTGCCGGAGGAGACGGAGTCTAAGATCGCTCCACACCAGTCTCCATTCAGGTCCGACCTTAGACTCCGCCTCCTCCAGCAAAGCCAGCGCTGATTGGCTGGAGACTGGCCAATGCATTCCTATGGGTATGCGGTGATGCAGTCGAGCTGAGCGAGTGCACACACTCACCACTGCTGTGCAGAGACTCAGCAGTGTTGAGCCAGTTCTGCTCAACTACACCGTGTGCCGGTCGGCTCTGCTGTGCGAGCTCGGCACACACTCAGCTCTGCATCACCGCTGGCATTGGCCAGCGTTGATTGGCCAGTATACAGAATCAGTATACAGAATCAGCAGAGCTGAGTGTGTGCTGAGCTCGCACAGCAGAGCCGACCGGCACACGGTGTAGTTGAGCAGAACTGGCTCAACACTGCTGAGTCTCTGCACGTCTTCTGTATCTCATTCGGCCAATCAGCGCTGTCCAATGCATTCCTATGGGAAAAAGTTTATCTCACAAAAATCACAATTACACACCCGATAGAGCCCCAAAAAGGTATTTTTAATAACATTCCCACATAAATAAAGGTTCTCCCTAGCTATCCCTGCCTGTACAGCTATCCCTGTCTCTTAGTCACAAAGTTCACATTCTCATATGACCCGGATCTGAAATCCACTATTCGTCTAAAATGGGGGTCACCTGATTTCGGCAGCCAATGACTTTTTCCGATTTTTTTCAATGCCCCCGTTGTTGTAGCTCCTGTCCCACCTCCCCTGCGCTGTTATTGGTGCAAAAAAAGCGCCAGGGAAGGTGGGAGGGAAATCGAATTTTTTTGGAGTTTGCCACGTGGTGTCCGTATGGAATCGAACATCTCGAATAGCCTGATATCCGATCGAACATGTGTTCGATAGAACACTGTTCGCTCATCTCTACTCCCCATATATGCCAGAATGCCACTCATGGAGGCCTTCATGCACTTTCACAACAAATAGTAATGTCTGGGCCAAAAAAACCAAAAAAAACAAAACCCAAAATAATGTTGAAGTAACCTGGATTAACATATAGGCTACGTTTTATCCCGGTAAATGACATGGCCTCACGACTGTTATGAATTTATGTTCACATACTATATTACACTGCTCCTGCAGCAGATTATCTCAGGTCCCAGGTCTGTTATCTCTCTATGTAAACACTCAGATAACCCTCAGTCCATTCTGTACAGGCATCTGCATATTATCTGATCTGCTCCGGGCAGTGCTGACACACTGGATGGGAAAACACCTTTAATCCAAACTGGCAGTTTGCTTATATTAAATATGCCTGGAAAAAGAAAATCTAATTTGTCGCTAAATTCTAAAACAACGAGAGCTATGAAGGAAGACAGAAGTCACAGCGTTCTCCTCAAGTGGAGCTCAGGGGGATCATCAACGCCAACAACACATGCATTATATGGCGTTCCAGCGAGCTGCTGAGATGTCAGAACAATCACAGGCACGGTGCAAGGAACAAGTTCAGCAGCAGGACAGCTTGAGAGCTGCCGAAACGCCGGAGCAGGTGGATCATCGACGGCAGCAATTTGCTGAAAATAGGCCGATCATTGACGCCAACAACACGCAGACGAAGTCGCGGGCAGAGGCTACTAATTTATAGTCACATAGCTTGACAAAAACATTAAAAATGTCCAAACTTGAGATACCAGTAAATATTGGAGGGTTATTTTGGTCCATTCTTCGTTGTAACATTGAAATGGATCTTTCCATTGGCGAAGAGCAATAGATTCCAAGGGGCAGGCAGTCCGTCCATAGCTGCTGGCCAATGTCGGCCCCTCCATCTCCCCTCCAGCTCTCCCCACAAAGGGGCCTCTTACAATTTACGAGCGCCTTCACATCAGCGCTGCCTGTCTGACACAGAAAAGGCAGAGTCATGATATTTGGGCTTAGCTGCTCTCCGTGGTGGTGACCGCAAGCCAGAAAGAATAAGTTATCAGAAACACACGCACCGGGGACAAATAAACCACGAGAACACACACAATGTCCGCTGGCGGCTGTCAGACCTAAACACACATCTGGCTTACAACATCAAGGCTTTGTATATAGAGAAGCCCAAAATGTGTTTACACCTCATGTAATAAGTCCCTTCTGCCCCCCAGAAGAGGCTCCACATCGCCCCCATTAGTGCTAATCTGTCAACGCAAAGCAACTTGAATCAATTATAGAGGTAGCGGAGTAACCCTGACCGCGAAAAACTTGGTGTAGGAAATGTATGGAAACATGGGAGACAGATGTCTCATGGTTTATTAACAGGACCATAGCCAGCAGTTAGTGCCTAGTGTGAACTGAATTAATGAATAACATGCATGTGGTAAGCTCCCCCTAGTGGTGGCCGCCGGCAAGGAGAATCTTATCACTTACAGAGAACCTGTTATATCCCAAAAACATAACAATGACAGCCTGACTGTATCCCTTGTGGTCTCCCTGATTGTCCCTACTTACGGCCCGTCGCCCCCACCATGACGTCACACTGTTGGAGCCGCCGATACCGTCTACAGTCATAAGACAGTGTCAAAGAGGTTCACACCCACCCCGTAAACAATGGGGATGGTGTAAACAACCCAGATGTCAGTTTTTCAATAATTTGTGACCTCTACTGACTGATGTTTGAAGAGACTGCAGGATTCGAGTGATCGCCGAGTACCAAGCACAGCGCCATACATTGTGTAGTGGCTGTGCTTGGTATTGCGGGTCAGGTCTACCCAATGGAATCGGACTGAGCTGCAAACAGACCATGCAATGCTTTGAGCAACTGATCTGCGGAGATCCAGGGAATCAAACCCCCTCACTGATCCAAGGACAGACCATCAATGTCTGACTCTCTGGCCACCCCTTTATATGGCCGACATGTAACACTAGTACATATGGCTGCCTGCTGCAACTGAGGAAATATTGGATCAGTCCACCCAGGGCTGACCCATAAATATAATGTTATATATGTGACATAAAGGAACCATACAGGCCAACACAGAAGTGTCCACAGCACTCTCCCCAGGGCCTGGTTAACCACACACGTCCATCAGTCACGCTCTTTACAAGGCGGCTACAGTTCCCTGGAGAGAAGCGGACGACTGTCCGGCCGGCATTAATAGATTATATGGATTATATCATTACACAAACTTGGCAGGGATAGAAAACTCAGCCTTATGTTACCGGTCGGCCTACCCAACGTATCCCTGCGAAACGTATTAGTCTCTAGACCAACGCACTACCACCCTCTAGTGGAAGGTAACATAATAGTAAGGCTACAAAGAGGGCTTCATGACATGACACGGTTAGTAAAGACTTGTATTTTCCCTGAAATAACAGCATGGTGTCCCTCTGTTATTCCTCTAGGAAATGTATGAATACATTAAGAGAGTTTTCCAGGCTTAGGGTAGGCAGCAGAGTCTGACACTAAGATGTAGAAGCAGCTACAGGGTTTTGCTTTGAAGACTATGACCACTAATATGAGATGAGCAGGGCTCTGACTCTCAGCACCTCCGCTGATCAGCTGTTTGCTGGAGTTGCAGAGTCCCGGGCCAACTCGAAAAGATCCTGCAAACTCATAAAAGCATATTGCTCAACCATTACCTTGCACAACTTACCTTATATAGGGCATGGGGTCATTCTGGGCCATTTTTAACAACCACTGTAAATCATCCGAGCTTCGGTCCACTGTGGAGACAACACGGAGATGACATATAAGCCTCAGTGGTAGCACATGA
The DNA here is from genome assembly GCF_031893055.1 of Leptodactylus fuscus. Classification (NCBI taxonomy): domain Eukaryota; kingdom Metazoa; phylum Chordata; class Amphibia; order Anura; family Leptodactylidae; genus Leptodactylus; species Leptodactylus fuscus. The sequence goes on from NC_134268.1 coordinate 21,613,011, forward strand.
CACATACATTCTTATATTAGGTTTGCTTTACACTGCCCCCTACAGCTCCCTTATTGCCACATCCTGAACTGGACACTTGCTGTGGCCCTATGAAAGTGATGACGCCGGGCTGTAAGGACGACCCCACTGACACTACAGTCACATCAATCGCCAAATCTAATGGCAGGATATCTGCAATGGGAGAATCTACAAATAAAAGGTCAAACAGATTTTAGCTTGTGGTACAGAACATGCAACATGGAAGATCTTCTATAGGGGATGTCATGGGGTCTAAGAAATCAAAGGGAACCTGTTCCCAAACCTGACATTAAGAAACAGTTCTGGGAGTGTAATTTCTTAACATTCTGTGTTTTCCCGTTCCTCTGTTATTCCTCATGGAAATGTATAAATAAACTGACAAATGGGCGCTGACAACCCCTCCGTTATAAGAGTGTGTCTGTATAGTCTGTGATTGTCAGCACAGGATGGACATTACCAGGGTGTGCAGGAGTATACCCATAACACGCGATGGTTAATTGATTTATTTCTAGGAGGAATAACAGAGGAACAGAAGATAAAATAATATACAGCCCAGAATTGTTCTCTCATACTACTGGGTTTCTCCGAAAGAAGGGCTAGGACTTATTTTTGGGTAGGTTTTAATTTTTTCCACGAACAACAATCACAGATTTCTTCACTTTTTACTTCAATTTTTAACAGAAGACAAAACAGCCGAAAAAAACGGCAGTTTATTTTTTAGCCACTATGGCGTTTACTGTACGGGAAAAATATCTTAACTATATATATAGGTTTTAGAGGAGGAAAATAGGGAAAAAAATTTTTGAAGCAAAAACTGGTAAAATATTTAATATATGGGAGTTGTAGTTTTGCAACAGCTGCAAGGCCACATTGACAGGTGACCCTGCAGCTGTACGGGGATGCATAGAGTGTTTTTTTTTGCGGGGCCAGATGTACTTTTTAGTTATACCATTTTGGGGAATGTCTATTTCTTAGATCACCTTGTATTGAAAAAAAAAACAGGAGGTGATTTAGAACTTTTATTTATTTCATATTTTTAAAGCTTTTTTTTTTTTTTTTTTACTATTTTATTCCCCCCCGGGGGCTTGAACCTGCGGTCACTTGATTGCAAGTCCCATAGACGGCAATACAACTGTATTGCCGTCTATGGGACATTCTGTCTATTAGTATTACGGCTGGTCATAGACCCAGCCGCAATACTAATATAGCCGTGACAGGCCTGGGAGCCTCATTAGGCTCCCGGCTGTCACCCGAACAGGTCGGCTCCTGCGATATCGCCGCGCAGGAGCCGGCCTGCAACTTCACAGGTATGGGGTCGGTGAGGACCGGCCCCAGGGGAGAAGGGGCCACCGATACTGACCCGGCATCCGCTGTACTAGAGAGGCGGATGCCGGCGAGGGATAGACGCCAGCACAGGTGCCGGGGCCTGAGACATCGCTGCGCTCCTCTGCCCTGCATGAAGCCAGCGGCGGGGGGACGGAGGAGCGGAATAGCATCACCCCTGCCGCTGCTGGCTTCATGCAGGGCAGAGGAACGCAGCGATGTCTCAGGCCCCGGCACCTGTGCTGGCGTCTATCCCTCGCCGGCATCCGCCTCTCTAGTACAGCGGATGCCAGGCGCCACATTCGGACTATAAGACGCACCCTTCTTTTCCCCCCAAATTTTGGGGAAAAAAAGTGCGTCTTATAGTCCGAAAAATACGATATATATATATATATATATATATATATATATATATATATATATCCTCCAATCGCCTCATAAACTAAACTAAAACACAACTGTACATTACAGCAGAGCCCCATAACAGTAGCTATGGTGGTGGGGACTGGCCCTGGGGCAGTTGTAACACTCTGGTAAAGGGTGTCAAAACTCCTCAATGCCCGCGATCAGAGTGTGGTCTGATTGCAGGCATTAGCTCCGGGTCTCTGCTGTACATTACAGTGGAGACCCTTTACGGTAGCTATGGTGCCACTATGCAGCAGAGGATTCGTTATCTTTAAGGACATGGCATCCATCTTAATTACATGGAAGAGGTTGGAATGGGGTTAAACCAAACTCCAGGAAGGGCTTATTTTTTGAGTATTATTATATATTTATAGAGCTGATATTTTAAGCCTACTCCATGACACCTGGAAAATCTAGCTAGAGCTTATTTTTAGGTTAGGGTTTATTTCCTTTAAGGAGTCTGGGCAGCTAAATAGACATGTACAGGACCTGTCTTGGGTTTTGCCCCAGGCATGCATATGGAGTTATAGATTATTATGAGTTGCGTGCATGAGGCCTAACATATTCATGACCTATCCTTAGAACCCAGCACCCCTATGATTGGCTATTTGGAAAGCCCTGCATCATTAGGATGAACACTGTGACCCCTTCCTACTTATCATACCCCACTCCATACATTGTATAGTGGCTGTGCTTGGATTGGTCATCTCTTGGGTATGGGGTCATTACATTTTAATGGGTTTCTGTACCAGCCATCAAAAAAAAAACAAAAAAACAGCCAGAACACTGACTATATACACGGTCATGTCCGTGTAGCCTTATACTGTCTTACAAATACAAGGGAGCCGTCTACTTGGGGAATAGACTGCAGAAAATAATGGCACGGTGTAAAATACTTTGCCATTCATTTTTCACCTTACTGTGTTGTAGGATTTGTGCTGCAGCTGGAAAATGTGACACAGAAGAGAGGTGACCTCTGAGACCCCCCCATGGATCTGGACTGTTTTTCCCTTACACAGCAGCGCCCCGACCACCCACGGTGCAGAGCGAAGGGGAGTAGCAGAGGCAGCAGAACTACATGAGCGCTGCGGCCTCCTTACTCTAGAGTTAATGGGGATCCCAGAGGTCAGACCGTAAAAAGTGATTGCCTATGGGATATCCTATGAGGTACTGTCAAAAAATGGGAACAAGTATATCATGTATACTTCATGTGCAGCTAAACACTGGTGTCATAGGTAATGTTGGGAGCTCATTGAAGGAACGTCCAAGGCATTTCAGCAGGACTCCCACACACCCTCTAAGCTGCACAACACCTCTAGAAGTGATGAACAGCCCGACAGGCCTGGCAGCAAGAGGGGACACAACGTGCTAAAATGAGTGCTGCGACACAAATGCCAAGGTGCTGATGTGACAAAAAACACACCATGGGACAGACATACTGCAAATCTTACGGCTCCCTCTGCAGCACTCTGCTTCATGCAGGTCATGTAATATTAGAGTAACCACCCGCTTAGGTCTAAACGGATCCTTATCATTAAAATGTGTTTTTTTTTCTGACTAATATGTAGGAATAGACTTAAGAAAGGCTATTCGTCTCCTACCTTTAGAAGTCTTCTCCACGCCGCCGTTCAGTATATAATCCGATTTTCTTTGGTATTCTTTCGCAACACTGGGGGCGTCCCCAATGCTGCGAGAGAACTCTCCAGCGATGCCTCCATCTTCTTCTGGAACGGCCTCTCCCTGTGTCTTCCTCCAGAGCTGGGGTCAAACGTCTACGAATGTGCAATCGGCTCTGCCATTGGGCTTCAGAAAGAACTGAGTGCACATGCGCACGGCCATTTTTTTGTGGCCGCTTACGGGCATGCTGTTTGAGCGCTGAGGACCGCCCCCAGTGCTGCGAGAGAACTCATTTGCATACAGAAGAAAACCCGGATTTTTACTGAACGGCAGCCTGGAGAAGACATCTAAAAGGTAGCAGAAGAATGTCCTTTCTTAAGGCTATTCCTATGTGGTAGGCAGAAAAAAAAAAACATTTTAGTGATAGGATCCCTTTAAGTATGACGAGGTCGTAAAGCGACACCTACATTGGACCCTCCATCCAGAGAAGATCCAGACTTACCCTTTGTGTAGTCGACGACAGCTTCTAAGGCGGCCACCCTGACATCTACAAAGTGTCCGGACTCTGCGTATGACTTGAAGAGACAAGGATCGCTTGGGACGTGACCATTCTTTTGAAGCACACGGATGGCTCTCAAACAGCTAACAACCCAAAAAATAATAATAATTTGTTTGCAAGGCATAATAAATTCCCCCATTATCTATAGTAAAATCCAGCCTATGAATACAAACATTCTGCATTTACACTTCGAAAAAGGATGTCTCTATCCCCAGATGGTTCAGGAATAAAGTTAAAACAGAGCCACCTGTTGCCTCAATTTAACAGCCTCTCTGTGTCCCCTGCAGTAAATACACTGAGGTGGACGCACATGCTCAGTCTTGCTTCTCTCTTCCCTCGGTCAGAGGTAATGTGCCAGCGGTCTCAGCTGTAATTTCAGAGGCGACAAGTTCACCGGAGATCCCTGTACTGAGATAAGCAAGACTGAGCATGTGCGTCCACTAAAACCCATTTGTTAAGGTGGGCACAGTAAAAGGCTGTGCATAGAAACAGCAGGTGGCGCCATACTAACAGTATCCCTGCAATAACACCATGAAAACACAAACTGGTTCTATTTAAGGACTGGATTTACCTCTAGACATATTGCCCTTGGCACAAACCCTTTAGAGAATTTCAGGTCACTGCCATAGATGTGTAAGGACTACGTGACCCTATAAACCCCACCTGACTGTTATGGTATGTCTGTAGCTGGGCAAGAGTTTCTCCATATTGAGGAAGCGTGTGATCTCCTCCAGTATGAGGCGCACGTCGGCGTTTAGGTTGTCCAGGGTGCGGCATTCATTGTTCACGCTGACGGCAGGGGTTACCGAATTGGCGAGGGCGTCGATGAGCTCAGCCCGGTAGTAGTTATCTGAAAACTGAAAGAGGAAAGGACAGTAAGTCACGGCTTATCTTCATATTTGTAGTTTTTCATTTCCTTATGGATAAATTATCAACATTTTCAAGTTTTATCTAATTTTATATTGTGATGGTTTTGGTGACCCAGGAGAAGATTTCCTAACTATAAGAGGTAGGAGCTGTAATGGTAATGTAACTAGCTACGTTTGGATAGGTCATCAATATCTGAACCATGAGGTCAAACACCTGGGACCCCTACAGATCAGATGTTTGAAGAGAACACAGTGTTCTGGCGAGTGCTGCGGCCTCTTTACGGAATACCAAGCTCAGTGGCGTACATAGCATTACTGCAGATCAGCCCATTTACTTGAATGGGACTGAACTGCAAATTGATGACATAGTGAATGAATTCAGGATAGTTTATCAATATCTGATCGGTGGTGGTTTAATACCCCAGACCCCTATAGATCATTTGCTCAAAGCCGCAGGGGCAGTCTACGCTTCCACTTTTACAGTTCACTGATGTTAAAGGGATTCTATCATTAAAATCACATTTTTTCTCGATCACAGGTAGGAATAGCCTTAAGAAAGGCTATTCTTCTCCTACCTTTAGAGGTCTTCTCCGTGCCGCCATTCGGTAGAAATCCCGGTTTTCGTTGGTATGCAAATGAGTTCTCTCGCAGCACTGGGGGCGGTCCCCAGCACTCAGACAGCACTGGGGGCGTCTCCAATGATGCCAGAGAACTCTTCAGCGCCGCCTTCATCTTCTTCAGGAACAGCCTTTCTGCGTGTCTTCTTCCAGAGCTGGGTTCAAACTTCTACGTGTGCGCAGTCGGCTCTGCCGTTGGGCAGAGCCGACTGAGCATACCTGCCTGGTGTAAGCGGCCATTTTCTTGTGGCCACTTACACACTAAGTTGGGGTAAGCGGCCACAAAAAAAATTGGCTGCACACAGGTGCAGTCAGCTCTGCCCAAGTCCTGATGGCAGAGCTGACCACGCATGGATAGAAGTTTGAACTCCGCTCCGGAAGAAGACGTGCACAGAGGATGTTCCTGAAGAAGATGGAGGCGGCGCTGGAGAGTTCTCTCGCAGCATTGAGGACACCCCCAGTTCTGTTTGAGCGCTGGGGCCCGCCCCCAGTGCTGCGAGAGAACTCATTTGCATACGGACGAAAACCGGGATTTCTATCGAACGGCGGCCTGGAGAAGACATCTAAAGGCCGGAGAAGAATAGCCTTTCTTAAGGCTAATCCCACGTGCGATCAAGAAAAAAAAACTTGATTTTAATAATAGAATCCCTTTAACATCAGTGACCTGTAAGCGGAAGCGTAGACTGCCCCTGCGGCTTTGAGCAGCTGATCTATAGGGATCTGTGGTGTTAGACCACCACCAATCAGATATTGATGAACTATCCTAAGGACAGGTCATGAATATTTCACTTGGAGAAGCCTCTTCATCACAACATAAAAGTAAAACGTGTCTTTCATTTCAGGTCTTGGCTCTGACAACTATAAACAGTCAAAAAATGAGCTACACGTCTGATCTGTAACGCAAATTGACCGTAATAATAATTTTGACATTATGACTCCATCTGTGCAAAAAGAAGAAAACTTAACATAAACGTATGAAGAAAAAAAAAATCCCATCTATCCATGCAAAACTAATTAGAATAATTTCCTGGCGTCCGTCCAGGTAAACAAATGAGCTCAAATCCCTTCCAGCAAAGATGATTCAGGCAGTGGGAAGTAGATCAGATACAAGGCGCTGGCTATAGTGGGCCGCAGATCTGTCTCTATACATATTGCTCTTGGGAAAGCTCCCGTGCAAACAGGCGAGGACACGGAGTGAGATGGGTGATAGAAAGTATCACTGATGTACGTGACAAGTCACTGCTGACAATGGTGGGGCAGCGGCAGGGTGCTCGGCACTGTGACACACTGCGACATGAAACGTAGGACAGGACTCTATGGGGACTAGTAAATGTGCAGCATTATGGGACGCAATATTTGGCAGTGGAGGTGGTAGGTGAAATGCAGCGATCACAAGGAATCCAACAGCGCTGGGGGGGGGTCTTGTCGTGCACCTTGTTTTCCATAGTTTCCTAAATGAGGTTCCATAAGAACCAGTCATTTTAGCACCTGGTTGGGCCACTTGTAAAAGTTCCATAAGTGCCCCCTCTGCCCCTCCAACAATTATAGGACCCATGCACACAACCGTAGTTGTTGTCAGTATATTGCAGATAGTATACAGACCCATTAGTTTCTATAGCCCCATAGACATGACTGTAGTGTTACTAATGAGTGCCCGAACCCACAGATATTATCCGAAAACATACGCAAAATAAATGGAGCAGGTCCAATTCTTGTGCGTATTTGCAGCAAAGACTCACAGATACAAGTGTAGGGGATCATACAAAGTCTTTTTTGCAGAGCTGTTATTGTGGATTACATACTGGTGCAACGCAGACATTTTTTTTTTTTCTTGCAAATTGTGGATACTAAAAATCACCACACTCCTGCCTATAGCCTTAGGGGGCATTCACACCGCCGCTGCTGTCTGCTCCGGGGTGTTTGCTGTAAACCCCGGGAAATCCGGACAGTAGACGGCTTGTGAGTGGTTGGCTTTTTTTCCGCGGACACAAAGTCCTCCATGTAGGAAAAAAAATGGCGGAGAGGCTGAAAAAGCGTACGGGTGGGTACGGGTGGTCACCTTTGAAACCCCGTTCAAAATGAATGGGTTTTAAAGCCGACCGCTCGCAAGTCGGTAGAAATCTGGCGTTTTTAGGATGCCGGGCGGGGTGGGGGGCATCTACTACTGTAGGACCCACAGAAGGTGCGCTATTTGCTCAGACAGGATCTCAACAGAAGTTCTATTCCTAGATATGGACTGGCAACAATATGTCATCGGGCGCTCGTGATCATACTAAATTAAGCTAGAACCAAGAACGTGATCACTTCTCACGATAAACTTACCTTGTTTTTCCTGTTGTCATTGTATTTAATAAGGTCTAAGATAAATGACAGGACTTCTTTGGGACACAAGTTATGGACGTCTCTCAGCTGAGCCATCGCGACTGGCATGGTCTGCAAAACAGCAAAGATCAATTTTACAGACAGAGAGAACAATATGTGCGAGGTATTTAGGGGTTCAATATCCCAGCAGTGACTGGCATAGACTTTGTACATCAGTGGCGGTGGAATATTGCGACATCACAGAGGTTTTGGAGTAAGGGAGCCTGTGTAGGCATCGGAACTCCAATGAAGGCCAAGGGATGGTGATTCTACCCAAAACACTGACGCCCATGCGCCGCAGGTAAAATGATACCTCAGTTAGGATTGACTAAGGCATCAGAAGGGTTAATGCTGGCAGTCAATAGTAGATAATACACCAGTAGACACAGGAATACCTAATGTGTATGTGTTTCACAGTCATTTTCTACTTCTATATGTATTCTAGGGAAAGGAGCGATTTAGAACTTTTATTTTTTTTATACGTTGCTATTGTGGCTGGTCCTACACTCTCCCCCCCCCCCCCCCCCCAATTTTTTTGTTTGCTTGACTCGAGTATAAGCCGAGGTGGGCTTTTTCAGCACAAAAACTGTGCTGAGAAACTCGGCTTATACTCGAGTATATACGGTATATGTTTTATACAATTCCTGTTTGGCTGTGTTGTTTTCACTATCAAGGTTTACCACCATTTTTCTGGCTTACAGGATTTGACGAGTTCCCTCTGCCCTCCCCCCCTTCCCAACCATGTTTACCTTTATGGGGCTGTAAAGGGGGTTTTGTAGGGAGGGGTCTACCTCATGCAGGCGTCAGAAAACCGTACAGACCTCGTACTGCACACGGCTGACGTAGCCCCATCTTTGGATCACAATTTACATTTTCCCCCTATCAGTATGTCTTTGGAGTATGGGAGGAAATCCACGCAAACACGGGGAGAACATACAAACTCCTTGCAGATGCTTTGTCCTTGGAAGGATTCGAACCCAGGACTCCAGCGTTGCAAGCCTGCAGTGCTGCCCTTCTCCGATTCACTTGAAAACTACAAAGATATAAAGACAGAGCAGGACTGTCTCACCTTCTGCAAAAAGTAGCTCTGGAAATTCATGAAGCTATTGGTTTTCACAATGTTCGGACAGCTCTTGCAACAAAACATCCGTGTAAATAAGGACTTCATGGCTGGCGGTCCGGTCCATGTACTGACCATCGAGTTGGCAATCTGGGATGAGAGACACAGTATACAATGTAAGGTATAGAGGATGATATAGCATAGACTGAGTGCACATTATGGCACTGTTCACACCTTGGCCAGGCAGAAGCACGCGTTCATCCTGACTCGGTAGAAGCATTGCTCCTGCTCCAGGATGTCTGTCAGAGCAAGACGAGAGGCCGGGGTGGGGAAGTTTTCCAGAGCGAGAATGGACTCTTCTTGGGCGACCACATCTCTCTCGTAGCGGAGCTGGTACTGCCACATGAAATCGGCCTGCTCAAACTCCACCTTCCTCAGCAGCGACATGTCCGGATCGATCCGTATCCAGAGCAATGGGGAGTCCGCACTGCAACGAGAAATGATGTACATGCGTCTATGGGGGCGTCCGATGCAACGGATGAGGATAGGATCTGCTCTACGTTCATCGGAATGCAACGCCCCCTCAGAGGAGCCCCGGCCTGCACACTTAGGCTTAAGGGGTTGCTGTTTCTCCTTGTGGAGACGACCAATTGGAGTTGAGAATCTAAGGCCTAAGCAGTGGCGTAACTACCGGGGTAGCAGGGGTAGTAGCTGCCACAGGGCCCGGGAGATTAGTGGCCCAGCGACAGTCGCTACCTTTGCGTTTTTTTACTTCTCTTAATAGGCCGTTAGCGGCTGGAGTTACTCCAGCTGGTAACAGGCCCTATTTACTTATCGATCCTGGCAGTGACCAGGATCGGTAAGTGACGCCACGGGCCCCACAAACATCATCATTATACTTGGGGGTCTTTTCAGACCCCCAAGTATAATGATCGGAGGTCCAGTTAAGATAAGGGAACATAAAAACCACTGTTAATTACCTCTCTGGGCAGGTTCAGGCCTACTACTGTGATGCTCCCTGACGTCACATGACCTGGGCCTGCGTCCCGGGTCATGTGACATCCAGGACGTCAGTGAAGATGGCCGACACCACCGAGGACTGCAGCAGGGGTGAGGATAGGTAAGTAACATTGTTTTTTATGTTGGTACCTCCCTTCAGTCTCCGATTAATATAATCTGGGGTCTGAAAAGAGTATAATAATTGATCATGGGTGTCCACAGTGGGGCATAATACTGTGTGCAGGGGCCACTATGGGGGATAATACTGTGTACAAGGGCCACTATGGGGCATAACACTGTGTGCAGGGGCCACTATAGGGACATAATACTGTGTGCAGGGGCCACTATGGGGGATAATACTGTGTGCAGAGGCCACTATGGGTCATAATACTGTGTGCAGGGGCCACTATGGGGGATAATACTGTGTGCAGGGGCCACTATGGGGGATAATACTGTGTGCAGGGGCCACTATGGGGGATAATACTGTGTGCAGGGGCCACTATGGGGCATAATACTGTGTGCAGGGGCCACTATGGGACATAATACTGTGTGCAGGGGCCACTATGGGGGATAATACTGTGTGCAGGGGCCACTATGGGGGATAATACTGTGTGCAGGGGCCACTATGGGGGATAATACTGTGTGCAGGGGCCACTATGGGGCATAATACTGTGTGCAGGGGCCACTATGGGGCATAATACTGTGTGCAGGGGCCACTATGGGGGATAATACTGTGTGCAGGGGCCACTATGGGGGATAATACTGTGTGCAGGGGCCACTATGGGGGATAATACTGTGTGCAGGGGCCACTATGGGGGATAATACTGTGTGCAGGGGCCACTATGGGGGATAATACTGTGTGCAGGGGCCACTATGGGGGATAATACTGTGTGCAGGGGCCACTATGGGGGATAATACTGTGTGCAGGGGCCACTATGGGGGATAATACTGTGTGTAGGGGCCACTATGGGGGGATAATACTGTGTGTAGGGGCCACTATGGGGGATAATACTGTGTGCAGGGGCCACTATGGGGGATAATACTGTGTGCAGGAGCCACTATGGGGGATAATACTGTGTGCAGGGGCCACTATGGGGGATAATACTGTGTGCAGGGGCCACTATGGGGCATAATACTGTGTTCAGGGGCCACTATGGGATATAATACTGTGGGCAACTAAGGGGCATAATACTGTGTGCAGGGACCACTATGGGGCATAATGCTGTGTGCAGGGGCCTCTATGGGGCATAATACTGTGTTCAGGGGCCACTATGGGATATAATACTGTGTGCAGGGGCCACTATGGGGAATAATACTGTGTACAGGGGCCACTATGGGATATAATACTGTGTGCAGGGGCCTCTATGGGGGATAATACTGTGTGCAGGGGCCACTATGGGGGATAATACTGTGTGCAGGGGCCACTATGGGGATAATACTGTGTGCAGGGGCCACTATGGGGCATAATACTGTGTGCAGGGGCCACTATGGGGCATAATACTGTGTGCAGGGGCCACTATGGGGCATAATACTGTGTGCAGGAGCCACTATGGGGGATAATACTGTGTGTAGGGGCCACTATGGGGGGATAATACTGTGTGTAGGGGCCACTATGGGGGATAATACTGTGTGCAGGGGCCACTATGGGGGATAATACTGTGTGCAGGGGCCACTATGGGGGGATAATACTGTGTGCAGGGGCCACTATGGGGGATAATACTGTGTGCAGGGGCCACTATGGGATATAATACTGTGTGCAGGGGCCACTATGGGGAATAATACTGTGTACAGGGGCCACTATGGGATATAATACTGTGGGCAACTAAGGGGCATAATACTGTGTGCAGGGACCACTATGGGGCATAATGCTGTGTGCAGGGGCCTCTATGGGGCATAATACTGTGTTCAGGGGCCACTATGGGATATAATACTGTGTGCAGGGGCCACTATGGGGAATAATACTGTGTACAGGGGCCACTATGGGATATAATACTGTGTGCAGGGGCCTCTATGGGATATAATACTGTGGGCAACTAAGGGGCATAATACTGTGTGCAGGGACCACTATGGGGCATAATGCTGTGTGCAGGGGCCTCTATGGGGCATAATACTGTGTTCAGGGGCCACTATGGGATATAATACTGTGTGCAGGGGCCACTATGGGGAATAATACTGTGTACAGGGGCCACTATGGGATATAATACTGTGTGCAGGGGCCTCTATGGGGGATAATACTGTGTGCAGGGGCCACTATGGGGGATAATACTGTGTGCAGGGGCCACTATGGGGATAATACTGTGTGCAGGGGCCACTATGGGGCATAATACTGTGTGCAGGGGCCACTATGGGGCATAATACTGTGTGCAGGGGCCACTATGGGGCATAATACTGTGTGCAGGAGCCACTATGGGGGATAATACTGTGTGTAGGGGCCACTATGGGGGGATAATACTGTGTGTAGGGGCCACTATGGGGGATAATACTGTGTGCAGGGGCCACTATGGGGGATAATACTGTGTGCAGGGGCCACTATGGGATATAATACTGTGTGCAGGGGCCACTATGGGGAATAATACTGTGTACAGGGGCCACTATGGGATATAATACTGTGGGCAACTAAGGGGCATAATACTGTGTGCAGGGACCACTATGGGGCATAATGCTGTGTGCAGGGGCCTCTATGGGGCATAATACTGTGTTCAGGGGCCACTATGGGATATAATACTGTGTGCAGGGGCCACTATGGGGAATAATACTGTGTACAGGGGCCACTATGGGATATAATACTGTGTGCAGGGGCCTCTATGGGGGATAATACTGTGTGCAGGGGCCACTATGGGGGATAATACTGTGTGCAGGGGCCACTATGGGATATAATACTGTGTGCAGGGGCCTCTATGGGACATAATACTGTGTGCAGGGGCCACTATGGGGATAATACTGTGTGCAGGGGCCACTATGGGGCATAATATAGAGCTCAGGAATGCAGGGGGGTTGATTGGGGTCTTCAGCGGGCATCGGACGAGAGGCCACCCCCACTGTTCCTAGTTATGTCACTAGGCCTAAGGCTTGTTTTTCGGGGATATGCTTCTAACACAGATTTACAGTCAAGGAGATGTCTTAACTTACTCCATCGCAGAGAGATCCATGTCAACCTCTTCCCCATTCATCAATGGAATTTTCTTTTTTTTATTTCTAGGAGAAAAGCACAAAAAAACCCAAAAAACAAAGAAAAACAAATCCTTAGACTTGGAACGCATAACTTATAAATACAGGCATTCACGTGGGCTGGATTCACATTTGTGTTGAAGACTCTGCCGAAAATCGCCAAAGCTAAAAGTCATGCATGTCGGACCTTTCTCTCCACTCGCTTCAGTATAAAATGGCGGACTCCATTATTAATGTTTTAGTGGACGGTCTCAATTGTAAACATAGTCTAAGGCAGAGTTCACACGGGGACATGGAGGCTGATTTTGACAGCTGATTTCGCTTCAAAATCAGCCTCCATAAAATGTAGCCCTATGTGAATTGCTCGCTTTTTTTTTTCCTGCTAGCTTGCTAGCAGAAAAAGAAGCGACATGACCTTTCTTTAGGCATTTAACGCCTGAAAAAATGAATTGGACTCTAAGGGGCGCTGATAAAAGTGCTTTTTGGTCGCTTATTTTTGCAGCTGTTTTGGCAAAAACAGCGACCAAAACCGCAAGCGATTTTTACCATGTAAGTGCAAAAAAAAAAGCTTAAAAAAAAACAGCAACCAAAAAAGCGTGAAAAACAAGAGTCCAATGCAAAAAACAGCGTCCAAAAAAAGCGACGCTGAAAAATCAGTGCCAAAATCAGCTAGGCTTTTTTCACGTGTGAACTATGGAGTTTTTGCAGGCGGATTTTGACGCCTTCCATTCATTTCAATGGGAGTCAGTAGTAGCTTATTTCCTGTAGCTGATTTTTTTCTGCTAGCGGAAAAAAAAAGGCACATGACCTATCTTCAGGCGGATTCCGCCTTGAAAAACTCCTTCAAATCAATGGAAGTCAGAAAAAGCGCCAGAAGTTTCCAGGTCCACACAGTGTGCTGGAGCAAAAAAATACGCAAAGAAAAACACGTCAAGAAACATGTCAAAGAACGCGTAAAAAACCCTGCATGATGTAGAAAAAAAAACCACGTCAAAAAAAGTTTCCTAATTCCTGAAGCAGATTTTATCAGTTTGCAAAAAACTCTGAACATAGTGCCAGCCAATCAAATTAACCCCTTCCCGCCGATGGCATTTTTTGATTTTCGTTTTTGACTCCCCTCCTTCTAAACCCCATAACTTTTTTATTTCTCCGCTCCCAGAGTCATATGAGGTCTTAATTTTTGCGGGACAATTTTTTCTTCATTATGCCACCATTAATTATTCTATATAATGTACTGTGAAGCAGGAAAAAAATTCAGAATGGGGTGGATTTGAAGAAAAAATGCATTTCTGCGACTTTCTTACGGGCTTTGGTTTTACGGCGTTCACTGTGCAGCCAAAATGACATGTCCCCTGTATTCTGTGTTTCGGTACGGTTCCAGGGATACCAAATTTATATGGTTTTATTTACATTTTGACCCCTAAAAAAAATTCCAAAACGGTGTTAAAAAATTTTTTTTCTAAAAGTCGCCATATTCCGACGGCCGTAACTTTTTTATACATAGGTGTACGGGGATGTATAGGGCGTCTTTTTTTGCGGGGCCGGGTGTACTTTTTAGTTCTACCATTTTCGGGAAATGTTATTGCTTTGATCACTTTTTATTCCAATTTTTATCAGAATTAAAACAGTGAAAAAACGGCGGTTTGGCACTTTTGACTATTTTTCCTGCTACGGCGTTTACCGAACAGGAAAAATATTTTTATAGATTTGTAGAGCGGGCGATTTCAGACGCGGGGATACCTAACATGTATATGTTTCACAGTTTTTAACTACTTTTATATTTGTTCTAGGGAAAGGGGGGTGATTTGAACTTTTAATACTTTTTATATTTTTTTATATTTTTTTTTACTTTTTTTTTTTTTTTTTTTGCATTTATTAGACCCCTAGGGGTGTTGAACCCCAGGGGGTCTGATCACTAATGCAATGCATTACAATGCTAATGCATTGCAAAAAATCATCATCTCTTTTGCAGGCTGTATACACCAGCCTGCAAAAGAGAGAATTTGCAGACTGGCTGGGAGCCCTTAACAAGGCTCCCGGCTGTCATGGCAACGGGTGGTCGGCCCTGGAGCATGCTCCAGGAGCCGGCGATCCCTGCCAAAATGGCGGCGCCCATGCGCCGCCGGGAAGATGGCGCCTCCGGCGCCTTTGACAGCAGCGCCGGAGGGGTTAATGCCTCCGATCGGTCCGGGGACCGATCGGAGGCATTAGAGCCGGTTGTCTACTGCTTAAAGCAGTAGACACCCGGCGGCTATGACGGCCGCCCGGCTCCCGGGCGGTCGCCATAGTTACAGACCCGACACGCGCCGTACTATTACGGCGCATGTCGGGAAGGGGTTAATCTACAATGCGCGACTACAAATCTAATATGGTTATAGGAAAACCCCAGTGTGTCTTAGGATTTTTTTCTTCCCTTCACTTTGACCTTTTAGATGTTTTTATTGGTCACGTCTCTTTCTAGCACTACAGCGCGGCCACAAGATATCCTGAAGATAACCCCGGGCTTGGATCACCACTGATTTGTTGCCTCTCCTACATGAAAGCGTATTCCATGCAGTCGCGGTATAGTGCGTGCTCAGGTTTACACAGCGGGTTATGATCAGCAAATCTATAGAAGCCGCCTTCTGTTTAGAGGAGATTGGAAGGATGTCAGGAAACAGGATCCCCCCGATGGGAAGGGAAGTGGAAACACATGTGAGATCAGGGCGCCGAGGAGACATGTGCTATTGTTTCCAGCCTTGCAGCCTGCGCTGTATTAGACTAGTACTAATAGAAAGAATAGACAAAGTGACTTAAACCTGTAGAAATGGGGGAAGGCGAGGGTCGGGGGGGGGGGGATGTCAGTGAGTCACCTTCTACTCTTGGAGTGACAGGGAATGTCATGCTTTAAGCTGTTTTCTTCAATCTGCAACGTGTGGTTAAAGGACCCATCCAGCTCTTGCACGGTCACTTTAAGAGGCCCCTATAATGGGAAGTAAAAGACAGAGAGTCACCGTGATGAAACAGAAGGCAAAATTATACTGGGATCACATGGGCAAGTCATGGCCGGGGAACGTGGTCCATATATTGGTCGGATTTACCATCCTGAACCTGGCTCAGCTCGACTAAGCGGCGTTCAGTTCAGCTGAATTAAATTTGGGCCGAGTTTTCCATCTCGAACCTGAACGTATGAATACAGTCTAAGACGTGATGGAAGACAGTCAGAGCTGTAATTCCCTGGAACCAGTGGACGGGACTACTGCACTGACAATATTACATGACTAGGGGCAACCCCGTGGACAAGGAGCACACGAACAGCTACTGGTACCCGAAGGCTCCTGCACTGATCTGCAAAAGTCCAAGACCCTCACAGATCACATACAGGTGACCCCTCCTGTGGCCAGATCATCAGTATGGAAAACTGATTTGGGGCAACACAACCACTTTAAATATTGATGCACACAGTATTATGCCCCACAGTGGCCCCTGCACACAGTATTATGCCCCATAGTGGCCCCTGCACACAGTATTATCCCCCATAGTGGCCCCTGCACACAGTATTATGCCCCATAGTGGCCCGTGCACACAGTATTATCCCCCATAGTGGCCCCTGCACACAGTATTATGCCCCATAGTGGCCCCTGCACACAGTATTATGCCCCATAGTGGCCCCTGAACACAGTATTATCCCCCATAGTGGCCCCAGTACACAGTATTATGCCCCACAGTGGCCCCTGCACACAGTATTATGCCCCACAGTGGCCCCAGTACACAGTATTATGCCCCATAGTGGCCCCTGCACACAGTATTATGTCCCATAGTGGCCCCTGCACACAGTATAATGCCCCACAGTGGCCCCAGTACACAGTATTATGCCCCATAGTGGCCCCTGCACACAGTATTATGTCCCACAGTGGCCCCTGCACACAGTATTATGTCCCATAGTGGCCCCTGCACACAGTATTATGTCCCATAATGGCCCCTGTACACAGTATTATGCCCCATAGTGGCCCCTGCACACAGTATTATGCCCCATAGTGGCCCCTGCACACAGTATTATGCCCCATAGTGGCCCCTGAACACAGTATTATCCCCCATAGTGGCCCCAGTACACAGTATTATGCCCCACAGTGGCCCCTGCACACAGTATTATGCCCCACAGTGGCCCCAGTACACAGTATTATGCCCCATAGTGGCCCCTGCACACAGTATTATGTCCCATAGTGGCCCCTGCACACAGTATAATGCCCCACAGTGGCCCCAGTACACAGTATTATGCCCCATAGTGGCCCCTGCACACAGTATTATGTCCCACAGTGGCCCCTGCACACAGTATTATGTCCCATAGTGGCCCCTGCACACAGTATTATGTCCCATAATGGCCCCTGCACACAGTATTATGCCCCATAGTGGCCCCTGCACACAGTATTATGCCCCATAGTGGCCCCTGCACACAGTATTATGCCCCATAGTGGCCCCTGCACACAGTATTATGTCCCATAGTGGCACCTGTATACAGTATTATTCCCCATAGTGGCCCCAGTACACAGTATAATGATCGGAGGCCCGGGAGAGGCAAGGGAACATAAAAAAACATTGCAGCGGTAATTGTTGGGCCCCTAATGTCCCGGGCCCTGTGGCAGCTGCTACCCCTGCTAGTTACGCCACTGAGTGAAGGTCTGATAAATAGGAACCCTAAATTATCAGCAATTCAGACCCATAGGAGGGACCCTATATCTTACCACGTATTTCTGTGTTCCCAAAACTGTGCACTCCTGTTTTATCTCCAGTTCCAAGACGTTACGTTTTCTGTTAAAAGCAAAGCTGCCGTAAAATTTGACAACGCCACTCTGGTCTCTGGACGACGACATTAAGGAGTCCTCATACACATAAGTAGCTAATGGGGAGACAGAGCTTGTGTACCTCTATATGTACATATCACATTGGGGAGAGGGGAGTTGCCTAGTCTTGCAGGCTCATACCTAGCCCCCCACCGTCTGATTATTACACCGTTCCACGCCACCTACACGATCGGCCACCAGTGCTATACGGTAATAAAGGATACACCCATTGCTTTATTAGAGGCTGAATGTCTTTCCCAGACACGTTGGAGATGGATTTCAGAAACCCAGATGTGGAAACCAACATCTGACTCCACATGTGGGACTGGAACTTCTGAGATGAAGCAGTGCTGGCCAGGCTTAAAAGCTTGTTGAAAACCTACGGCGAAAAAAAAAAGAGAAGAAAAATAATAATTACAAGAAGGTTTTACCAGCAATGAACATTAGACAGAACCGGGCGCCGGTGCCAGCGAGAGACAGGAAAATATCATGACATGTGAAGTGGAGCCGTGGGCCACAAGGACTACAGCCCAGACCGATGATCCCGGCATGTCAGCGCTCGGAGGCCTGGAGCGCCGGGGGAGTCACTGCTGGCTCTGGTACTAGCCGAATACACAGACAGTAATTCTTAGAGATCCTGTATTACTGGACGATGGCATATTTATCCCTGAACATGCCTGCTAGCTGTATTTAATCTCTTAAAGGAGTCTACCCAAGAACACAAGTATAAGGGACCGGGACCACCACCGATGGCGAGAAGGTAGATGCCTGAATAGTGCGTCAGCTGAAATATAGCATTCTGGTGAAGTGGTCACAAAATTAACGATCAGTGGGGGGTCTGACACCTGGAACCCCAATGAATTAGTAGAGGTGAACGTCGCTACCATGTGACATCATGATCTTTGTTCACATGGTTACAACACAGCTCAGCCCCATTCAAGTCAACGGGGCTGATCTGTGATCCCAAGCACAGAGGCGGTGAAATTTCCGACTCGGTTTTGTGTGGAGAGTTTGCACAGTGCTCTTTGAACAATGCGATCTTCTCAAAGTGCTGATCCGTGGAGGGGCCAGGGTGTCAAATCCATGCCAGTCAACAGAATAGGTCATCAACTGCTAAGGCCCGAGGACCCCTTTAAAGGGATCCTATCAGTGGATACCCTTTTTTCTGACTAACACATAAGAATAGCCTTAAGAAAGCTATTCTTCTCCTACCTTTAGATGTCTTCTCCGGGAAATCCGGGTTTTCTTCAGTATGCAAATGAGTTCTCTCGCAGCACTGGGGGCGTAACCAATGCTGCGAGAGAACTCTCCAGCAACACCTCCATCTTCTTCTGGAACGCCCTCTCGTGTCTTCTTCAGTCCTGGGTTTCAATCTTCTAGGCCTTGGGCAGAGCTGACTGTGCATGCCCGGGCCACAAGAAAATGGCCGCTTACACATTTTCTTGTGCCTGCTTACACAGTAAGCTGGTGTAACCGGCCATTTTCTTGTGGCCCGGACATGCGCAGTCGGCTCTGCCCGAGGTCTAGAAGATTGAAACCCAGGACAGAAGACAACGCAGGGAGAGGGCGTTTCTGAAGAAGATGGAGGAATCTCGCAGCATTGAGGACGCCTCCAGTGCTGTTTTAGTGCTGAGGACCGCCCCCAGTGCTGCAAGAGAACTCATTTGCATAACGAAGAAAACCCGGATTTCTACCAAACAGCGGCGCGGAGAAGACATCTAAAGGTAAGAGAATAGCCTTTCTTAAGGCTATTCCTACGTGTTAGGGATAAAAAAAGGGTATCCAATTATAGGATACCTTTAAGGCTAAGTCTTCACGTTGAAGAAACGCAGCTTTTTTTTCTGTGATTTTCTTAGCCAAAGCCAAGAATGGCTACAAAAGGAAAAGGAACTATATATTAAGTTCTTATACTTCTCCCTTCTGCTCAGTCCATTCCTGGCTTTGCCTCGAAAAAAAAAAACCTAGCAAAATTTACATTAAAAAAAAGCTGCGTTTCTACAATGTGTGGCCTCAGGCTAACGGGTTCTCCAACCATGGCAATTTATCACCTATGTCCGATGACTGAGTCTCACCACCGAGGACCAAGTGGACGTCAAACTGAACTGGGTCGGGCTACGCAGGTATTTGTAGTCACATGTATCCATGGGAATGCATAAATTTATATAGGAGCTGCAAACACAAAACAACAGGAGATTTTAATAAACACTCTCTTGCATTTTAGTTGCATAGGAATAAACATTAGCTGCAAAGTAGGCCTCAAGCGTTAGTCCGTGTCCATCCCCTATTGTAAATGGTGGATCCTGTATTACCTCAATCTAGGTGCTAACCGTCATTGTAACCAAGTCTGTACTGAAGAGGTGACTGGTGAGAAATGATCTCCACATAACGGGAAAAGCAAATTTATTCAGATTTAGTAGGTATCTTATTATCTAGATCGATGACGCAGAAAAAACAAAAAAAAAATCTTATTAAAATATAGGATTCCCTTTAAGTCGGATTTGCAATTCCAGACAAATAGGGACACCATAGACATAATAGACAATTGTGTTACCGGTGACAATGAAGACTATGGCTCCTCTGTTCACAACACAGAAGACTTAGCACACGTCTGCTTTATACCCCTATATATTCCTCTTTCAGCGCACTATCATAACCCCTCCCCCCCTCCTACATGCCAGGCCAGTGCTCCATTTACTTTGGACTCATCTCTCCTGTCTGGATAGGAGGCCGTAACCCGAGGAGGGCGAGGTGCTGCAGCAGCAGTTAAATCATCCTGTTCTAGGTGTCGGCCCCGTCTACTACAACACTCATCTGCTTGTGCCGCCATCAAACACTTCACCAGAAAGAAGCGCGTTCTTCTTGGCTTGGCAGCTGGTGACCGCGTAATCCTGACTATGGGATGTGAGGAATTACAAAAGTGCTAGAAGTGAGAAGACGAGTTACAAGACTCCTGGAAGCCAAGGAAAACCAACATGGTGGACAGTAATAGGCACAACATCAAGCAAATGACACTTTCCACCTCCCTACAGTATAAGTGATAGATCGGTGAGCGCTGGAGGGCGGGATAATCCCTGTCCAGTCTCAGTTTGCACCTATTCTATAGTATCAGGATCTGTGCACCCAAACCGAAATCTACACCAGCTTTGATGTAGCAGAGCTCAGTATAGTGGACACGTAGGGTATGGAGAGTGAAGAGGAGATATACTGACCTTGGTGTGTGCACCAGGAGGAGAAATCTGGCACATCTCTACACACTCTGGTCGGCTTTCTTTGTGCCAAAATTTGGTGACAAGTGCTCACTGAGGCACCCTAAGGCTAAGGCCCTACACAGCAAAATCTGCAACAAAAACCGCTGTGTTTCCGCAATGTGGGGCTTCAACCTAAGCTACAAAAAAAAGCAGGTAATAAATGTGGTGCACAGAAAGAAGCCAAGGCCGTGCCACATTCAGCTTAGAAAATCCCGCTGTGGTACATAGAGGGCGCTGTACACACGGTCACACAACTACTTTTCAGCACCTCTTCCTGGACGTGGCCGTGATCAGAGTGGCCAACAATCCAGGCAGTTTGAGGGCGGTTCACACCTGCGCTTGTACCCGCTTTAGCCAATCCTGCCGGTTTCCGTCTTTTGCCCGAGAAACTGGACAGGGGACGGAATCCCGGCAGTCAGTTTTCAAAACCATGTACTTGAATGGGATTGCAAAGTGACTGCCCGTGAGCGTCTTGTACCTCTCCGCGGCAAAACAGGTTTTTTTTTTTTTTGTTTTTTTTTTAAGCGGACACAAAGTCCTGCTTGTCTAATTTTGTGTCCGGTTAAAAAAAAATAAAAAATGGTTTCGCCGCGGTCAGGCACAAAACGCTCACGGGCAGTCACTTTGCAATCCCATTCAAGTAAATGCTTTTGAAAACTGACTGCCGGGATTCCGTCCCCTGTCCAGTTTCTCGGGGCAGAAGATGGAAACCACTGGATTGGCTAAAGCAGGTACGGGTGCAGGTCATCCATTGAAGATCTGCGGGGTCCAACACACAGGACCCCTATGGCGGCGGTCCATAAATGCGCTCCCACTTCATAGGCCATGTTATGTCATATTCATCAGTGCAATGAGCTCTACCTATGGTGTTTACAGGTGACATATTTGCCACTTACCTGCAGCATGAACTCCATACTAATGCGGTTCTCGATCAGTCTCATGACCAGATGCGCCTTACACTGGAACATGTTGTAATACTCCCAGGACAACGTATGAGGATGCTTAATGGAGAAATGAAGGTGAGAAGCCGGGCTGAAAATACAAGAAGGAAACCCGAGACATCAGCTCTCTGTATGAACACAGTTTTACTTTTAATAATGCATTGTCACAGTCACTGGTCATAGCATTGTCTGATTTTTATCTAAAGCAGGGACCTTTGCACAATTATTGGGGTTCAGAGGACGGGGTGATGTGTGGGGAGGGAAATACAGCTACCACCAGGCGCTCCAAGTGAGTGTCGCTTCCACTTCACATGGTCAAAGCAAATGAATGGGGCTGAACTGCAATACCAAGCACAGCCACTATACAATGTATGGCGCTGTGTTTGGTGAGCAGTAAAGAAGCCGCCGCACTCGTCTGATGCTAGGTTCACACTAGTGTTCGGGTTTCCGTTATTCGGGTCCGCTTGGAGACCCAAAAACCGGAATCACAATCCACTTAAAGGGATTCTATTATTAAAATCAAATTTTTTGCTCGATAACATGTAGGAATAGCCTTAAGAAAGGCTATTCTTCTCCTACCTTTAGAGGTCTTCTCCGCGCCACCGTTCGGTAAAAGTCTCGGTTTTCGTCGGTATGCAAATGAGTTCTCTTGCAGCACTGGGGGTGTCCCCAATGCTGTGAGCCAACTCTCCAGCACCGCCTCCATCTTCTTCTGGAACACCCTTCGTCCTGTGTCTTCTTCCGTCCTGGGTTTCAACCTTGTAGGCCTCGGGCAGAGTCGACTGTGCATGCCCAGGCCACAAGAAAATGGCCGCTTACATCAGCTTACTGTGTAGGCAGCCATTTTCTTGTGGCCCGGGCATGTGCAGACAGCTCTACTCGAGGCCTAGAAAATTTTAACACAGGAGGGAAGACGACACAGGGCGAAGGGAGTTCGCTCACAGCATTGGGGCCCGCCCCCAGTGCTGCGAGAGAACTCATTTGCATACTGAAGAAAACTCAGATTTCTACCGGACGGTGGCGCAGAGAAGACATCTAAAAGGTAGGAGAGGAATAGCCTTTCTTAAGGCTATTCCTACGTGTTGTCGAGAAAATAGAGAAAAAAAAAGGGTATCCAATGATAGAATCCCTTTAAAACCCATGAGCCGTGTATTTAAAGAGGACCTTTCATGTCCTCGGAGATGGGCGGTATTATATATCACTAGAAAGCTGACTGTGCATTGGATTTAGTGCAGCTTTGACAGTCCCCGCACGGGAGCCAGAGACACGGCTGCTGTCAGTATCAGCGCCGATATCCCTTCACTGTCACTAGAGTGAGACTAGCAGGTCTGTAAGGAACGGCCCCCCACCCCCGAGGACATGAAAGGTCTCCTTTAAGTCCGCAGCGGTCACATACAGACACTCTTACGGTTTACAGCAAGCTTCTGATGACGTGATGTTCCCAATAATTTAAAGAGCCCCTGTGACTGACAAGAAGCCCCTTGTTCCAGTTCCTTCTGGTACATTACGCCGGTAACCAGCGCTCCTGCCAATTTATGCAATTAAATAGCTCTTAGTAAAGGGATTAATTGAATATTTTTCGTTGACCTTCTTAGCTCGCAGCGAAAACTGGTGAGATTCTGTTCATTTTGTCCTGATCGTTTGGGAACTTTCCAGCGCAGACTTGTAAACAGGCGGCTCTGAACAAACTCCATTATTTATAGGCTCTAAGTAAAGATTAATGTATAACTACTGGAAAATCCAGGGTAAATATGTGAACCCCCCCCTGGCTAGCATCTGAACAAATCTCTCATTAAAGTGACAGATGTACAGGGGACCCTCGGCGGTGGAAATGTCACGTCAGGCAATATCGTGTGAGCCGCATTCATACACATGGCCAATGGTGGAACGGAAACCAGTCACAACAGGGACATCAGAGGGGGTTATGCCATTACGGACACTTCTCCCCCACCCACAGGACTGGGGATAAGTGTTCGAGCGCTGGGTGACAAGCTGAAAGCGCCCCCTAAGGCCTGTTTGTGATTGGAGCAAGCGTGTGTGACCGATGCTCCATTCACATCTATGGACTGCACCATTTAAAGTGACTGCCATCTCTGCGGCTATCCTCAATGTCTCCTGCTCGGGGTAAACTATAATGCACTTTGCTGAAACCCCGAGCAGGAGACGCCTAGGGAGATTGTAGAGATGGAGTCACTTTAAAGGGATCCTATCATTGAATACCCTTTTTTCCTCGATAACACATAGGAATAGCCTTAAGAAAGCCTATTCTTCTCCTACCTTTAGATGTCTTCTCCGCCCCGCCGTTCGGTAGAAATCTCGGTTTTCTTCTGTATGCAAATGAGTTCTCTTGCAGCAATGGGGGCGGACCCCAGCGCTCAAACAGCACGGAGGGTGTCCCCAATGCTGTGAGAGAACTCTCCAGCGCCACCTCCATCTTCTTGTGGAATGCCCTCTCCCCGTGTCTTCTTCCATCCTGGGTTTCAATCTTCTAGGCCTGGGGCAGAGCCAGCTTACTATGGCCACTTACATCAGTTTACTATGTAAGTGGCCATTTTCTTGTGGCCCAGGCATGCACAATCGGCTCTGCCCGAGGCCTAGAAGATTAAAACCCAGAACGGAGAAGAAGCGGAAAGAGGACGTTCCAGAAGAAGATGGAGGCGGTGCTGGAGAGTTCTCTCGCAGCATTGGGGACGCCCCCAGTGCTGTTTGAGCGCTGAGGCCCACCCCCAGTGGTGCGAGAGAACTTATTTGCATACAGAAGAAAACAAAGATTTCTACCGAATGGCGGTGCAGAGAAGACATCTAAAGGTAGAAGAATAGGCTTAAGGCTATTCCTACGTGTTAGACAGAAAAAATGTTATCAAAGATATCACTGGTTAAAATGGAGCAGCATATACTTACAGCTTCACTTGCTGAGACCACACACAGCTAACAGTGCAGGAGGGGAATGTGATTATTATTCTCTTGTCCCCATCACCTCAAATTACCCCTGGGGAGAGAGTACCATGGCCTATGGTTCATAAGATTACCCCCAACAACCACCTCTCCTGCATCTTCTTCCGGCTGGGATCACACTCCAGCGCCTGCGCAGTCGGCTCTACCATTGGGACGCAGGCAAGAGCCGAGTGCACAGGCCGGCCGCCATTTTTTTGTAGGCCGCTTACGTGCGCATGCACGGTACGATCCATGGAGACCAGGAGCGTGCTGCGCATGCGCGTGTAAGTGGCCTCCAAAAAAAAAAAAAAAAAAGGCCACCGGCCGGCCTGTGCACTCGGCTCTTGCCTGTGTCCCGATGGCAGCGCCGACTGTGTGTCCCCAGCCGGAAGAAGACACAAGAGACAGTTGCTGTTGAAGATGGAGGCGTCGCTGGAGAGAGTTCTCTGGCAGCATTGGGGACGCCCCCAGTGCTGTCTGAGTGCTGGGGCCTGCCCCCAGTGCTGCGAAATAACTCATTTGCATACCGGTAAAAACCGGTATGTCTACTGAACGGCAGGCCAGAGGCGACTGATAAAGGTAGGAGACGAATAGCCTTTCTGAAGGCTATTCAGATGTGTCAGCTAGAAAAAAAAAATGTTTAAATGATAGGATCCCTTTAAGCATACTTGCCACTTAACCTCTTATATGCTGACCACATCACTTACATTGATTTACAGAAATAAGATTTTTTTTCCTTGTTAATGAAAATAAAAAACAAAAAAAAAAACACCATACAATTTTGATCGCCACTTCCGTAACAACCCCTAAAATAAAATGAGTACGTTATTTATTCTACATGATAAACTCCATAAACCTTTACATTTTGGAGCCAGAATTGATGAAAACAAAAAGAATTGATCAAAAAGAAATTAAAACTGATCAAAAAGTCATAATAACCCCAAAAATACAAGGACTTATAAAGCTATATTGTAATAAAATGTGAAATTTTTTTTTTTATGAATGCCGTAACGCAAGTGATATTTTCCGTAGGATTTCTGCAACTTTAATGTGGCTGGTAGGGGATTAACATACTATGCATAGATCAGTACTACAGTGTGTGTACATGAGGAGTAAAAGCTATATCTGACAATTATAGGCCTTGTACTGTGCACGGTTTAGCAGGGTTTCCCTCTGCTCTATCTGTAGTTTGCAGTTCTCCCTGGGCTGGTGGGTGGCAATAGCGGCCATACACTGCACACAGTAAACAAAGGATAATCCGCTTCATAACGAATAGTCTCTCCCTTGGAAGCAACTCCAGGACCAGGCAAGACATAACCAGAGAAGTACTGACCAGTCCTGATACAAATAAAGTACTTAGAAGCAGAAAAACAGGTTGCTGGGGCTGAACCAATCACATCTATGGAGAGGGAAGGGGGGGAGGAGTGAGCAGAGGCTCACTCCTCCCCCCTACCCTCTCCATAGAAGTGTAATCTGAGTTGTGTGACCTTTCATCTGTCTTGAGACAGATATAGCAGAATTTTCTATGAATGGGCCTAGTTGGAAAGGAGTGTCTTCAGGCAGGTGTCGCGAGGCGAATCCGCTTGATAGAATGAGCACCTCGCTTCTTTTTCCGGGAGTCAGAACAAACGGCCCCCACAAAAAAAGAACTCACCGGCTCCTACTGATTTCAATGGGAGCCGTCTTTTTGGTCAGGATTTTGAGGCGGATACAGCCTCAAAATTCTGACCCAAAACACCCAGTGTGAACTTACCCTAAGACATAACTGCAGGACTAGGTTCGCAGCACTCCCACATTTCTATCTGGGCACGGTATATTTTTGTAGATGGAATACCCCTTTAAGTACAGTTATGTCAGTGCTGCAGCTACAACTTCTTCTATCTACATTAAGGCAGACCTTTCTGTCATAGTCACGGATGTAAGAAAACCAAAATGACATACTTGTCCTTCTCTTTTCCGACAGAGAATATCGGGTGAAGCAGCACGCCTCCGGTTTTCAATTCATAGGCCACAATTTTATCCAGCTCCTATAAAACGCAACACAAATGAAGTAATGAATATACAAAACCTAAAAGGAAAGGTAACATAATAGACAGACACAGTCACAGACGCGGCTCGTGTGCGCTCGGCCGTAATGTATAGTCATACAGACTATGGAGCACACTGCCCCCTTGTGGTCACATGTATTTACTGCCTTGGCAGCATATGTTTTAGCTTCTACAGCGCATCTTCTTTCTTGCCATCACCCCCTCCCCCCAGGCCTCTGCACATCAGCGAGTTCTGTATACTCTATTTTTACACTGGGCACAACATGAAATGCTAGAACACAGCGATGTCCTCACTTCTTTGATCCAGTGCCGATACTGATTCACACCAAATGTTTTCTTCATCCACAGCCCGTAAATATAACCAGAGATGCCTTTCAGAACCCACTCGTCCGACCTGAGGACACAGAAAGAAGCCGCCATTAACAATACAAAGGGTCAACAATACAAAACAGTGATTAGGAGAAACTTATGTTACCACCTCTTATATTGTCTTTTAATAGTTTGTATGTAAAGGGGCTTTCTGGATCTAATATATCGATGTCCATGGGGAACCCTGCCGATCTAATACTGATAGCTGATAGAACGGCGCCATCTGCAGGAAGAGTATGACCAGAGCTGACCTGGGTCTTCTAGGATTCAGCAGCATCTATAATACCCCAGGAATCACGGAACACAACATGGAGCGCTGTGTATACAGTGATGAGGACGGTAATAAACAGTCCTTGCCTTCTCCTTGGGCAGGCGGCTGTCACTGACAGTCTCCTACTCCCTCCTGCAGTTGTAAATTCTGCAAGGACATCCTGGCACAGTTATTTATGTCAATTAGAAAATTAAGCAAATGACGAAAAGAAAAATGTAAATCCCATCAATATTCGGTGTGACCTTTGTCCTTTGCCTTCCATCAGTTCTTCTCGGTACTTGCAGACAGTTTTTGGCAGAATTGGGCAGGGAGGTTGTTCCTGCCGCCATCTTGGAGAACTAAGCCCAGATCTTCTGTGGTTGTTGCTTGCTCCAATCCATCTGTCTCTTCATATTACCCCAGACAGACTGGATAACGATGAGATCGGGGCTATATCTATGGGGGTCATCATGTCCTGGACTCCTCCTCCAAAGGGCAAAGGTCACACCAAATATTGATGGGATTTACATTTCTCTTTACTTCCTTTTGCTCATTGTAAAAAAAAACTATTAACCCTTCTATCCCTGAAAGTATTCTTACCGTGCAGCATTTTTTCCAAACCTGCTTAAGATGTTTGCACTGCACTGTATATACAGCGATAAGATTATACAGCTCCAGTATATATATCAGCTCCTGTATATACTTAATGGGCTGCAGGTAAGTGCTTAATATTTCTGGAGCGGTTCCTCGGATTTTTCATTTCTGTAATATGGCCGCCGGCATCTCAGACAACTCTTTGCGCTCTCAGTAATTGGAGTCGGAGACGTTCTTGGATAGATTAGATGAGAGCAGGGGGAGAGTCTTAGACTACTAAAGCACAGTGTGCATAAAGGTATCTAAGAAGCTTCGATAAGGAATAAGAAAGCAGACTGCACGACTCCAAAAAGATATACCGAGTAGTACTGGGGCTTATGGAACGGTTTGGAGTTACTGCCGGGTGCTATCTCTGCACAGCACAATGCGAGTAGTGTCTACGTCACTTTATACGGGACACTGGTTACTAACATACTAGCCCAAAGTTACATCTTTACATCCTTTACAAGAATTACCCTCTGTGAAAATGAGGGAGACAACAGAGATGCTTCATTCTCTCCTATCTGATCTCTATAGGACAGTGATGGTGAACCTTTTAGAGACCCGAGTGCCCAAACTGCAACCCAAAACCCACTAATATATCACAAAGTGCCAACACGGAAATTTAACCTTAATAATATGCGGATCCACAATTGCAGACATTTACAGACCTGCAAAATACGGTCATGTGAATGGGGCTTTATAGAGCTTTCTGCTCCACTGTTACCCCCACACAGTCCATATTGCTCCACAGTGGCCTCCACACAGTATAATCTGCTGCACAGTGGCCTCCACACAGTATAATCTGCTGCACAGTGGCCCCCACACAGTACAATCTGCTCCACAGTGGTCCCCACACAGTACAATCTGCTCCACAGTGGTCCCCACACAGTATAATCTGCTGCACAGTGGCCCCCACACAGTATAATCTGCTGCACAGCGGTCCCCACACAGTATAATCTGCTGCACAGTGGCCCCCACACAGTATAATCTGCTGCACAGTGGCCCCCACACAGTATAATCTGCTGCACAGTGGCCCCCACACAGTATAATCTGCTGTACAGCGGTCCCCACACAGTATAATCTGCTGCACAGTGGCCCCCACACAGTACAATCTGCTCCACAGTGGTCCCCACACAGTACAATCTGCTCCACAGTGGTCCCCACACAGTATAATCTGCTCCACAGTGGTCCCCACACAGTATAATCTGCTGCACAGTGGCCCCCTCACAGTATAATCTGCTGCACAGTGGTCCCCACACAGTATAATCTGCTGCACAGTGGTCCCCACACAGTATAATCTGCTGCACAGTGGTCCCCACACAGTATAATCTGCTGCACAGTGGTCCCCACACAGTATAATCTGCTGCACAGTGGTCCCCACACAGTATAATCTGCTGCACAGTGGTCCCCACACAGTATAATCTGCTGCACAGTGGTCCCCACACAGTACAATCTGCTCCACAGTGGCCTCCGCACAGTATAATCTGCTGCAAAGATGGGTGCCCAAAGAGAGGGCTCTGAGTGCCACCTCTGGCACCTGTGCTATAGGTTCGCCATCACGGCTATAGGACCTTTGAGAGAATATATTAGTTGATACATTGAACTTTCGGCGGGGTCTCACTCACCAGGACATCCTAGAAATGAAACAACCGAAGAACTGCTGGGCTAGAGCCTCGGCGAGACATCTCCTGGTCAGCGGCGTCTGGTCAATGATCATGGCGCTGTGCAATAAGTTAGTGCTAAGAAAAAAAAAAAAGTAAAATAAGCTGCAATGTGTTAATCTTTGGTGCATAGTTCCTATATAGAAGGAGCCACAGGACTAGGGGTGTATTTTTGGTGCCCCTATCACAGATTCATGGCCCTCTTTCCCAACGCCGGTCGTGCAGGTCTGAGGCACATGGATGGCAGACACATCCACAGATCAACACTATTGAATACTAGTAACTGGTTCCAAAAGCCAAAAAAATTCTGAAAAAAATTAAGGTGAAAGAAAAACCATCCTATACCTAATATAACTATAGCAAAATCTTTCACGTAAAATTCAGAAAGATCTGTGGGAAACTGAAAATCTTTCTATTATGATAACAGGAGCTTTATCAGGGTCCTGAAAATAATATGGTGTACAAAGGTATAGAGGAGTACAGGACATGTAGTACTGCACTATGGTGTAGGGAGGCGCCACTACGCAGCCAGTCATTAATATAGGGGCTTTACCAGTGACATGACAAAGACGATTTGTTGGGTCCTCCAGCCAAGTGTTGTATGTGAGTCTGGTTTCAAGTAACAATGGCCCAAGACCAATCTATTGTATTCTGAGGCCACAGTAACTCGAGGGAGCCCTGAATATAACACAGCTATACCGTAGTTTGTATTACATTACACCAGGTACCCTAACAATAAGTTACTTGTACCTGAATATACTCATTGACGCATAGGTGGTGACCTCGGTATAAGCTTCATCTACAAATATAGTCTTGAAGCAGGAATAAGGGTATCGGCAAGTCAGGATCTCCTCATAGAACTCAAAGACCTCATGGAGGTAAGACGTGGTGTGCTTCAGGAGCGGCAGGAGCTGGGGTAGACAGAAGTGCGTCACCTACAGGAGGGAGGATGAGAATAATATACAGGACAATGAATAGAAGACTCTCGCAAAGATTCCTACAGGTTTTTCTTCCTAAATGTATCATACTTAGGGCTAGTTCACACGTGAACTGCCTGTGCGGGTTTTGACACCGAGAGAGACGCGGCGAGCCACATATCTCTCTTGTCAAAACCCGCCTGCCGCGACCATCGCGGTCACGGCTTTCCCCTCCGGTGTCGGCTCAAATGAATGAGCCGACATAGGAGGGTGCTGCCAGGGGCGGAAGCCGCGCGGCTTCTGCCTGAAGATAAGGCAGGTCGCTTCTTTTCTCCGCTAGCAGCAGCCCGCCGCTAGCGGAAAAAAAAAGCCAGGCGGTCTGCATAGACCACCAATTAAAGGGGCGGATTTTGAAGCGAAATCCGCTGTCAAAATCCGCCCCTTTGCCGACGTGTGAACTAGCCCTTACACAACTGTATGAGGCGAAGGCTTAAAGGGGTTATCCTTCAAAGTGGGACCTTACTGAGTGCGGCCAGGCTGACTGGTGGTGGACGGCACTCTCAAACACTCAATGGGGAACAGCCGAAATAAAGCACTCTGGTATCTCTGGCGCGTACAGCACCAGTCATGGCCACATTCAGCCTGGCTGTGTTAGAGAAAGGTCCTGCTGTATTTGCTTTGTGGGATAACCCTTTTACATGGACAAACAGCAGAAACCCCATCTACACCAGGTTACTGGAAGGCCCCATGTACACGACCGGGTGTGCTGTCCAATGTGGGGCAGAGTTTGCAGCAGAATATACTTGGATGACATTCACAGCGACATCCGAGGGCATTTTCTGATGTACTTACCTCTATGGGGGCTTCTGATCCATTGTGAACCCATTACATAGAACAGGCAACGGACCACAGGATGCCCCCTTGGAGGAGCATTGGCCTGAACACTCGGTCGTGTGCACTGAGGCTTATTCACACCTGAAAATTGTATACAGGAACAAGTGAGGCCCCCTGTGCAAATTTGTAGTTTTTTTTTATTTTTTTTATGTAGATTGTGAGCCCCATATAGGGATCACAATGTACATTTTTTTTCCTATCAGTATGTCTTTGAATAATGGGAGGAAATCCACACTAACACAGGGAGAACATACAAACTCCTTGCAGATGTTGTTCCTGGCGGGATTCGAACCCAGGACTCCATTGCTGCAAGGCTGCAGTGCTAACCATTGAGCCACCATGTTGCCCCAGAAACTGACCTTCTTGTCGAGGTAGGGCTCATACCCATGCTGTTGATATACCATGAATGTGTAAGGCCGGGGCCACACGGAGCACGGTAATAGTGAGTTACTGGCCACAAATCCACCAGTGGCTAACCCACTGTGATCTCTACTACTAAAGCTACAATCACATCCTTGCAGTGTCCGTCTAAAAATCAGCAGAGGGGAGCTGGTCCTACATCAAGGACTTTTTCCTCTGCCAGCTTCAGTTCTAAAACAACGGACACCTGACAGTCCGCTGGACTGTGCGTTACTGTTATTTTAGCAGTTCCATCTCTCTATTCTGGTCCTCTGACAGGTCAAAATAAAGGAGAGACTGCGCTTGTGCGAATATAGCGCAACGCTGAATGAGATTTAACTAAATCCAATTGTCTAAAACAAAGAGATATTTTTTATATTGAGCACCATACAGCGTTCTCCTGTAACTGGACCTCCCATACCAACCCCAAACACAAAGAACCTGACCCACCTAATATTAAGAAATTGTCCATCAGAGCTCATGGGCTCCTTTAAATATGTGTTATCCGGGTCATGTGACTAGAAGTCTGGATCGATCAGAGATTTCAGAGTGAAAGTCGGTTTAGCAAGAAAACAGCCTGATAAGCTATATGACCCGGTGTCTTATAATCTTCTGTTCTATTCACTTCTGCAAAGTTTCCTGACCATTTAGCGTTTATTACCTCGTGCATATAAGGGTCCACAAGAATCTCAAAGGGCCCCACCGCGAGAGAGATGTTGGGAGACGCGGTCGGGATAGTGAGAGTGTAATGAAAGGTCTTCTTCCTCATGTCGTGAGTGTAAACCGTTTCCACAAGGTCTCCATTGGACACGGCCACCATGGAGGCATCGACTGTAAATTCCAACTTCCATGTGCACAGCTCCGAATAGGAGTCCACACACGGAAACCAGAACCTGAAAGTGAAGGCGACACAAACGATTAGTCCAAGGGCAACGTCTGAAGTCCATCACTGAAGCAATCCATTCATCATTTTTTAATCGCCACATTCTGAAAGCTGAAACTCTTCAATTTTTTGGTGAAAGTAACTTTTATTTTTATTTTTTGCAGATTGAGTCATAGTTTTAAAGATCACCAATTTATTGATCCGTTCCGGGAACCTAGCCATGAAACGGCCAGCATTTCTGCAGGTAGAATGGACATGCTGCGATTTACATAAATGCAACGATTTTTTTTGAAATCACAGTGCAGATTTTTTTCCTGCAATGTGTGGATGGGATTAGCCAGAACCCACTTGGCAGGTAATGGAAAGCACTGCGAGTTTTGACTCCTTTCAATGAAATCCTGTGATAAAATCAACTTTCCATTTCCTCTGCCTTATTATTGTAAGCAGAAATCCTCCCAGCGTCTGACTGCACGTATGGGTATAATATGGAGATGTGGATGCTGGAGGCAGGGGTCACTTTTAAAGGACCTTTCACGTCCTCGGGCACATGCGGTGTAATACACCGCAAGAAAGCCGACTGAATTTCTTACCACCCAGCGATGATGCTGACCGGTGAGGAACACCCCCCCCCCCAGTACTCATCTATGGGCGAGTACTGTCAGGAGTAGCGTCATGGCTGGGTGGTAAAAAACACCCCCTGTCACAGTACAGTGCAATAGACGCTACTGTGAGGAGGGGTGTTCCTGACTATCAGAAACGTCCTTCTGACACTAATACGGTACCAGCACAGACAGCTCTTCAGCGGGGGCACAGAATGGGAAAGCCGCTAGTGCCGGCTTTCTAGCGGTGTATTACACCGCATGTGCCGGAGGACATGACAAGTCCTCTTTAAATGCTTATATTGCAGCTATTATGAAACACAGAACTGTAAATGTATGAAGTGCTGGTGTCATGTGATAGATTAAATTTACTGCTTTCACATGGCACCGAGATCAGTTTTTTCCTGTATTGTTTCTGGAGTTATTCCACAGTCTGAAGTGCAGACGGGTCCGACCTAACCAGTCTTTACTCTCATATAACCTTTCTTATTACCACCTAAGCCATGTATGGAAGATTAGTTATAAAGTTGATGACAACTAAATCCTTGTCATATGTAAGTGTTGTCATAGCTCGTGAGCGTTACCTGGTAGAATTCTGGTATCCGTAGGAAAAGACATGAGCTCCTCTCTCCGCCATACTTCCCTCAACATTAGGAACTACAAAATGAAGTCCACCTTTTGGCTGGTCCAGGGAGAACTCAATGTAGACTTTCAACACTTTTAACTCTGCAAGACAAAGGAGAGAGAACTGTAAGCGTATTGTTTAGGGGAGGTTTACACGGAGGAATTTGGAGAAAACTCCACCTCAAAATCAGCCTCCCATAGTTTTAAAAACAAGGCAATGACAACACATTCTTTTTCAGGATACTAAAAAAAAAAAAAAAAAAAAAAAAAAAAAAAAAAAAAGGACCTGCTTGGTCCTCCAGCGGATTCTGCAGGTGATTTAGCCACAGAATCCAAGATGGCAGCTCAGTCTGATCAGCCTCATCATGTCTGGGACTAATATCAAACAAAGCCATGGTGGAAAGCTGAAGCTCTCCATCATGAGATGCATGGGGCTGGAATCTGAGGAAGAAGACTGTCTTCACTTAAAATACATCAAAGATACCTGCAGGGCATTAGATAAATATTAGCCATGATATTGTATATACTGTACACAGAGGACTGCTGGGGGGAAGCAGGTCATGTCCTCCCATCATGCTCCTCTCTTCCATGTCAAAAATTAGAACCATGTCTTCATTATGTCCTTGTGGATTTCCACAACAACAGTCTAAATAAAGCAACAAAGCCCCCTATAGTCATGTCTTAGTGCTTAAAGGGATCCTATCATTAAAATGCTATTTTTGCTGGGTACCACATCCGAATAGCCTTAAGAAAGGCTATTCTTCTCCTACCTTTATATGTCTTCTCCGCGCCGTCATTCAGTATAAATCCCGGTTTACATCTGTATGCAAATGAGTTCTCTTGCAGCACTGGGGGCGGTCCCTGACACTCAAATAGCACTGGGGGCGCCCCCAATGCTGCGAGAGAACTCTCCAGCGCCGCCTCCATCTTCTTCAGGAACGGCCTCTCTGCGCGTCTTCTTCCAGCTCGGGCAGCCAACTGCGCATGCCCGCCAGTCACAAGAAAATGGCCGCTTACATTGTGTGTAAGCGTCCATTTTCTTGTGGCCAGCGGGCATGCACAGTCGGCTTTGCCCTAGGCCTAGAAGTTTGAAGCCTATATGTCCTATATATCATTTTCCAAAAGTGTGAGCTGATTATTTCTGATCTCAGTGAAATGAGGACTGTTGTTCTGATCGCTTTAAAAGGATTTCTTTAAGACTCAATATCGATGACCTATCCTCAGGATAGGTTACAAATATTGGATTGATGGGTGTCTGACACCGCCACTATGCAGACACCTCCATACAATGCGCAGTGGCTGTGTCGTGTTTCTGCAACTCCGCTTTCCCTCACCTGAATGGGAGCTGAGGTGCAAAACTGTGGCCCAGCCAGTACACAGAATATAGGGCAGGCTCCGTCCGCTGTGCTGAAATCAGTTGAACAATGGGAATACAGGCAGCCAGACCAACCCAATATTAATGATCTAATCTGATAAGCATCAATACTGAACCTTGGCATTCTCCTGTAACAATAGAGTACTATTCATTCTTATCTGCCATTTCAGCTTGGGTTGCAGATCTCTTTGCACCAAACAAGTCACTGCATGCATACAATGAATGTCTCCATTCACTGAGGGCAAGCAGGGATTTAGCAAATTGTGTTACCATCAACATGTTTCCATAATTCGGATGGGACTTTGATGCAGAGTTCTCCATTCCCTGCGTCTGGGTCGACGGCGCTGACAGCTGCGGCGTACGCATTGGAGAAGTAGTTGAGATTGCGTCTAAAAGAAAGGTAAAAAGCAAAGAAAAACTTACAGTGAAAATCATGAGACGGACAGATGGCAAATATTATACTGGAATATAACAGATACTGGAGTTTTCATTTTATATAGTGTACCCAGTGGAAGAGGTCAACTCACGAAGACAACCCCTTGTACAAAAATCTCCAAAGATCTGGCAACTAAAACCAAAGCGAGCTACAGGAACATTGTAGCGTTACGTGTCCCCGGTAGAATGAAATGAAAGAAGATGTTACACATATACATATACAGTGTTGGCCAAAAGTATTGGCACCCCTGCAATTCTGTCAGATAATACTCATGTTCTTCCAGAAAATGATTGCAAGCACAAATTCTTTGGTATTATTATCTTCATTCAATTTGTCTTCAATGGAAAAACCACAAAAAGAATTGTCAAAAAGCCAAATTGGATATAATTCCACACCAAACATAAAAAAGGAGGTGGACAGAAGTATTGGCACTGTTTGAAAAATCATGTGATGCTTCTCTAATTTGTATAATTAACAGCACCTGTTACTTACCTGCGGCACCTAACAGGTGGAGGCAATAACTAAATCACACTTGCAGCCAGTTGAAATGGATTAAAGTTGACTCAACCTCTGTCCTGTGTCCTTGTGTGACCACATTGAGCATGGAGAAAAGAAAAAAGACCAAAGAACTGTCTGAGGACTTGAGAAGCAAAACTGTGAGGAAGCATGAGCAATCTCAAGGCTACAAGTCCATCTCCAAAGACCTGAATGTTCCTGAGTCTACCGTGCACAGTGTCATCAAGAAGTGTAAAGCCCATGGCACTGTGGCTAACCTCCCTAGATGTGGACGCAAAAGAAAAATGGACGAGAGATTTCAACGCAAGATTGTGCGGATGGTGGATAAAGAACCTCGACTAACATCCAAACAAGTTCAAGCTGCCCTGCAGTCCGAGGGTACAACGGTGTCACCCCGTACTATCCGTCAGTGTCTGAATGAGAAGGGACTGTATGGTAGGAGACCCAGGAAGACCCCACTTCTTACCCAGAGACATAAGCCAGGCTGGAGTTTGCCAAAACTTACCTGAGAAAGCCAAAAACGTTTTGGAAGAATGTTCTCTGGTCAGATGAGACAAAAGTAGGAAAAGGCCTCAACATAGAGTTTACAGGAAAAAAAGAGGCCTTCAAAGAAAAGAAGACGCCCCCTACAGTCAGACATGGCGGAGGTCCCCTGATGTTTTGGGGTTGCTTTGCTGCCTCTGGCACTGGACTGCTTGACCGTGTGCATGGCATTATGAAGTCTGAAGACGACCAACACATTGTGCAGCATCATGTAGGGCCCAGTGTGAGAAAGCGGGGTCTCCCTCAGAGGTCAGGGCTCTTCCAGCAGGACAAGGACCCAAAACACACTTCAGGTCAGCACTAGAAAATGGTGGTGAGAGAAAGCCCTGGAGACTTGTAAAGTGGCAGCAATGAGTCCAGCCCTGAATCCCATAGAACACCTGTGGGGGAGGGGGAGAGATCTCTTGGTGGCAGTTTGGAGAAGGCCCCCTTCACATCTCAGGGGGGACCTGGAGCAGTTTGCCAAAGAAGAATGGTCTAAGATTCCAGCAGAGCCTTGTAAGAAACTCATTGCTGGTTACCGGAAGCGGTTGTGCTACCAAGTATTAGGCTGAGGGCGCCAATACTTCTGTCCGCACCAGTTTTGGAGTTTTGTGTAAAATGATCAATGATTTGACTTTTCTTTCATTCTCTTTTGTGTATTTTCATTGGAAGCAAAATAAATGAAGATATTACCAAAGAGTTTGTGCTTGTAATCATTATCTGGAAGAACACGAGTATTATCTGACAGAATTGCAGGGGCGCCAATACTTTTGGCCAACACTGTAGCATCATAGTATACAAATCTACATATAAGAGGGGATAGTATACACATACATCTGCATGGCAGGAGGAGTTGTAGCACGCATTGTTGGCAGAGCCTCCTCTCCTCAGTGCCCTACACCCCGGGGTACTCACTGTTTGGACTCGTGGTGACACACTTCCAGTGTTGGATCATTGTATATGAAGGCCGCCTCCAGATCGTTCACCTTCACTCGGTAGATCCTGCACTGTTTGCTGTTCAGTTTGATCCGGTTCAGATTAGCGACAGTAGGGAAAATCGTCAGCTCCACGTAACCCTGGATGAAAGAGAGAAATGTAAGATTTTTTCTGGGATTTAATCCATCGACATATTACATTGTTAGCAATTCATTTGAATGGACAAGACGTAATACCAGATTTCGCGACATGTATGGCCAGCTGCAGCTTACTGTGCAGTGACCACTAACAATACACGTTCACCCCTGCAGTGCAGGAACGGTTCATAAACTGTGCAGTTACATAAATACTGGCACCCTCGGCCTAAAATCCCATAGTCATCCCTATCTGCAACTCCGATACATTGCTCCTTTCACCCACAACCACGAGTGATGTGTGTACAGTCAGCCTATCCAGTCCATGACACGCCGAGGTCATAATAACGTGGCTATATTGTGTATATGTATCAGCCTCTACGTATATATATATATATATATATATATATATATATATATTCACCAGTAATTCCAGAATATAATAAAGCCTCTTTAGTCTGGCGCCTACAGGATAGGAATGGGGCTGGATTATCCTATAATTTGGATTATCAGACACAGACAAGTGCAGACGCTATCACTCCCACACATGAGGATACTCACAATCACAGACTTCCGCTGAAAGTTGATGTTGTTGATGCAGACGACCTGGTGCGTCGTGTAGGGAAAAACAACAAAGACGTCACGTTATAGGATAGAACTAACATGAGAGATATCATCCACCCCAACATACCAGATCTGTGATCACACGTGTCTATATGCACCTATATGTCCCTGCCATATCTAATATATCTACGCCAGGTCCTGACCGATACAGATCTGCATTCGGGGGGGTTGGGGCGAGCTTCGGATTTATGAAGAGGCCAAAGCCTGGTCTTAACCCCTTAGCGACCTTTGACGTAGTATTACTTCATGGGTCGCATGGGGATGTAGGGAGAGAGCTCAGAAGCTGAGCTCGCTCCATACAGGGTAGATGCCGGCTGTATAATACAGCCAGGACCTGCCACTAACAGCAGCGGTCGGTGCCCGCACCGATCGCTGCTGTTAACCCTTTACAAACTGCGGTCAAACGCAACCGATGCAGGCGGCATGGGCGCCGCCATTTTCCGCCGCCCTCCTGAGCGTCCCTGTATTAGTTCGCTGGCAGAGGCAGTGTCTAATAGAACTGCTGCGATTTTGCTATTCACTGCAATACTGTAGTATTGCAGTGAATAGTATGAGCGATCAGACCCCCTAGGTTTCAAGGTACCTAAGGGGTCTGATCATAAATGTAACAGAAGAAAAAAAAAAGTTTTTAAAAGTATTAAAAAAATAAAAAATATATAAAAGTTCAAACCCCCCCCCCCCTTTCCCTAGATCAGATATAAAAGTAAATAACATTAAACATAAACCTATTAGGTTTCCCCGCGCTCCAAAATGCCCGAACTATTAAAATATTAAACCATTGATCCCATACTGCGAACGGCGTAGCCGCAAAAAAAATAAATAGCCAAATAGCGTGGGTTTTTTTTCAACACTTTGCCTCCTATAAAAAATTTTAATAAAAAGTGATCAAACCATCAGATCTTTCCCCAAATGGTATCAATAGAAACGTCATCTTGTCCCGCCTAAAAAGACGCCGCACCCAGCTCCATACACGGAAATATGAAAAAGTTACAGGTGTCACAACATGACGACACAAATTTTTTTTTCTATTTTGCAAAGTTTTTCCATTATTTAAAAAGTATCAAAACATTTCAAACACTCTATAAATTTGGTATCGCCGTGTTCGTACTGACGCGTAGAACACAGGTTAGACGTCATTTGTACCAAACAGTGAACGCTGTAAAAAATAAACCCATATGAAAATGGCGCAAATGCATTTGTTCTCCGATTGCACCTCATTTTGCATTTTTTTTCAGTTCCCCAGTACATTGCACAGCCAAAAAATGGCCTGGTCCTTAAATGAATGAATCTGACTCAATAAGTGACACAGGACCATACGGAGATAGGTGGACATGTTATAGGAGACAATATGCATCAGTGTACATAGGACATCATGGGATAGTACACACATACATATCATGGGATAGTACACACATACATACATGTGACACACACATACATACATACACATCATGGGATAGTACACACACACATCATGTGACCACACACATATGACATCATACAACAGCGCACACATACATGTATATGACATAACGTTGTAGGCCACCTATGACAGGGGGCGCTGCACACACACACACACGTACACAGCCTGCAGTACAGATACTTATAGTTTGTATGGTCGGGGGCTCTCGAAGCCCTTGTCTCCTTTCTTCCTGTTCATGGTGACAGCTCCGCACTCAGAGGCCCCTCGGCTGCTACACCGCGCCCTGTGCCCGCCAGGGGCCCCGGTGTCACCGCTCTGTTGCTATGTTTACTTGTTATTTTCCGTCTCCAGGAGCAACTTCTCTCCCGCTTTCAGCGCTGAACCACGACCGCCAGCACTTCCGCTTCCCGCAGACCGCGTCTCTGTCTCGCGAGAGTGTGTTAGGTCACGTGACGGCAGACACGCCGCCATCTTTGATTTGGGCATACCCCCTCTATAAGTTGTATTACACATCTTTACACTGTGACTTTCGGGCTTAGACACGTTGTGCACCACTATAGTAGAGAGTATTATTCTAAGTATACACAACATTGTCATTGAGATGTCTTTTTATTCCCTGTATAGTGCAGGGCAGCTTTATGTGCAGATTGTATTGTATGGACATTGTATGATAATAGTGGGGTAGTTGTATATCATATCATTGCCATATACTATAGTATAGAAATATTGCATGAGGCCTGTTTATTAAGCGGTCTTAAAGTAATCTGTATTAGTTACCCATAAGCAACCAATCACAGCGCAGCTTTCATTTTGTTTTCTGGTTCTGAAAAATGAAAGCTGTACTGTGATTGGTTGTTACGGGCAACTAAGTCTGCTTAGCTTTTAGGCCGTTTTAATAAATCTGCCGCCATGTTGTTGTTGTTTTTAAAGCGGTTGTCGAGGTAGTTGTAATTGACTTGCCTGGCCGAGGGATCACTGATGATGGACCTTGATTTTTCTAAAACCGTCCCTGCACATTATGTGGTGGCTGCGCTATTGCAACTCAGCTCCAATTACTTCAATGAGAATGAGCTACTGCTGTACCATGTGACCAGGGAACGTGATGTCAGCGGCGCAGAGGAGAGGCCGCGGTGCTTGTGAGCTCCGTTGCCTCTTAAAGGGATTCTACCATTAAACTACTTTTTTTTCTAATTACCACGTAGGAATAGCCTTAAGAAAGGCTATTCGTCTCCTACCTTTAGACGTGGTCTCCGCTGCGCCGTTCCGTAGAAATACCAGTTTTAACCGGTATGCAAATGAGCTCTCCGCAGCAATGAGGGCGGGCCCCAGCGCTGAAACACCGATGAGCGCGTCCCCATTGCTGCCCAGAGCTCTTGCCTGCGCCACCTCCTTCTTCTGCAGTAACTCCGCCTCTTCTGGCTTCTCTTGCTCTTGTAGTTCTATACAGGAGCATAGAAAGGCCACCCCAAAATGGCCGCCGGCTCATGTATTGAACTGCAAGAGCGGCCATTTTTGGGTAGTCGCTCTTGCAGTTCAATACAGGAGCCGGCCGGCAGCCATTTTGGGGTGGCCTCTCTATGCTCCTGTATAGAACTACAAGAGCAAGAGAAGCCAGAAGAGGCGGAGTTGCTGCAGAAGAAGGAGGCGGCGCAGGAAAGAGCTCTGGGCAGCAATGGGGACGCGCTCATCGGTGTTTCAGCGCTGGGGCCCGCCCTCATTGCTGCGCTGCGGAGAGCTCATTTGCATACCGGTTAAAATCGGTATTTCTATGGAACAGCGCGGCGGAGACCACGTCTAAAGTTAGGAGACGAATAGCCTTTCTTAAGGCTATTCCGATGTGTTCATTAGAAAAAAAGGTAGTTTAATGGTAGAATCCCTTTAATTAGTTGATTGGCGGGGGTCCTGGCTGTTAAAGGGATCCTATCATTAGAATCCCTTTTTTTCTAATTAACGTAGGAAAGGCTATTCTTCTCCTACCTTTAGATGTCTTCTCCGCGCCGCTGTTCAGTAGATATTTTGTTTTCCGTCTTTATGCAAATTAGTTCTCTTGCAGCACTGGGGGCGGTCCTCAGCACTCAGACAGTAGTGGGGGCGTCCCCAATGCTGCGAGAGAACTCTCCAGTGCCGCCTCCATCTTCTTCAGGAACCGGCCTCTATGCATCGTATTCCGGCCGGGCTTTCAATCATCTATGCATGCGCAATCGGCTCTGCAAGCGGGCAGAGCGGGCTGCACCTGCGCGCGGCCATTTTTTTGTGGCCGCTTACGCGAGCTCTTGTAGTAAGCAGCGGCAATAAAATGGCCACGTGCAGGTGCAGTTGGCTCTGCCCGAGGCCCGCTGGCAGAGCCGATTGCGCATGCGTAGAAGATTGAAAGCCAGGCCAGAAGACAACGCATAGAGGCAGCACTGGAGAGTTCTCTCACAGCATTGGGGACGTCCCCAGTGCTGTTAGAGCACTGAGGACCGCCCCCAGTGCTGCAAGAGAACTCATTTGCATAAAGACGGAAAACGGAATATCTACCGACGATACCGGAGATGAGAAGACATCTAAAGGTAGGAGAAGAATTTCCTTTCTTAAGGCTATTCCTACGTGTTAGTTAGTGATAGGATCTAGAGATGAGCAAATATACTTGATCAAGTACCTCCGACGCATAGCTCCCGGTGCCAGGGAAGGTGGGAGGGGCAGTAAAAATTTGATGGAAGTGTTTATGCATCGGGAGCTATGCGGTGGAGGTATTCGAACGAGTATATTCACTCATCTATAATAGGATCCCTTTACACCCTGACACGTATTGATAACCTATCCTAAGGATAGTCTTGTACGGAGGACTTTTCTCTCCGCCGGCTTCAGTATAATCATAGTCTATGGAGTCTACAGGTAATCAGTGTTTTAGTGGTCCAGCTTTTCGTTGTTGGGGTTCCCCGGCGGTCTTGAACGATGTAGACC
Organism: Leptodactylus fuscus; assembly: GCF_031893055.1. Lineage (NCBI taxonomy): Eukaryota > Metazoa > Chordata > Amphibia > Anura > Leptodactylidae > Leptodactylus > Leptodactylus fuscus. Next base: position 21,656,145 of record NC_134268.1, read on the forward strand.
TGTGCGGGGATGTGAACCTAACCTTTTATGGTTTTACAGTGGATCATGTTCTTTCCATTCAGGTTCCAGGGATGGATATGGACAGGGACAAAATGGCAGAGACTTTAATAAATCTCACCCTGGAGATACTCCTCCGGATTACTGGAGAGGTGAGAGATTTCCCATCCTATGTATGTTACAAAAGGGGTTTAAAGAGTTCAAAAAAGGGGCAAACATATCCCATATACAAATCAGATATAAGTAGTAAAGCAGCTATACTTTTCATTAAAGTGACAGGTACCACGCCCCATTGTTGAAACCCCACCCTTTAGCTGCCAAAACACTTCTTGACAAAATGCCCCCTTCCTTTGTGTTGTGACAGGTCCCTGCCCTCTTCCAACCCTTCATGACCCCTGAAGCTACAGTCCTATGAAAAAGTTTGGGCACCCCTATTAATCTTAATCATTTTTAGTTCTAAATATTTTGGTGTTTGCAGCAGTCATTTCAGTTTAATATATCTAATAACTGATGGACACAGTAATATTTCAGGATTGAAATGAGGTTTATTGTACTAACAGAAAATGTGCAATATGCATTAAACCAAAATTTGACCGGTGCAAAAATATCACACCGGAATCACACTTTATGTTTGATCACCTCCCCTAGGCCTCGGCCAGGGGTGAACCTGCCCCTTTCGCCGCCCGAGGCGAACGACAGAAAGCCACCCCCCCCCACCCCGGGAGGAGGGGGCGTGGCGCAGCGAAGGGGGCGTGGCGCAGCGGCGTTCGCAGGCAGAGAGCAGGCACGGAGAGGACCTGCTCTCTGCCTGAGCGTGAGGGGAGGCCGCTGGACCAGCGGCCTCCCCAATCCAACGCTCGGTGCTAAGCCAGTCCAGGACAGCTTGTCCTGGACTGGCTTAGGTACGCAAAAATTCCGCCTCCCTGGGGCCCTGGCATAGGGGCCCTGCGGTCGCTTCAGGTCACCTCATGGGAGGTGCGGCACTGGCCTCGGCAGCTCCAGTTTGGACGTGTTTGGTCTGAATGAAGCTGCATGTAAAACCTTGCAATCAATGTAATAACCAAACTGAAATAACCGAATAGCATAAAGTCATATTGGTTATCCAGTTTGATTTTCAGCTTTGGTTATTTTTCTATTAATCTCCCACTCCCATGTGGGATCCACCTCTGAGACCCTCATCTACTTTGAGAAAGGGGCTCCCTGTTCCCTTTCCCGTGGCTGGAGGGGCGACGGCTCCATCATTAGTCCCCTCAGCTCCAAAGTCCTATAGAAGCCAATGAAAAGAGTCATCATGCACTGCATACAACTATGATACCACGCAGCTACAGTGGACAGGGCCCTTACTTTTGGGATATATGCGGGTCCCATCACTGGGATCCTGTGGATATGCCATAAATATCAAAGATGACGATCTTTTCTGAACATCTAGAACATTCCACATGACTTTTCTGGTGATTTTTACAATATTTCTTTCACAGCTTCTGGACCAGGATAAAGATATACAGAGTATTACTACTACAGAGATAAACACGAGGGATGATAAGGAGCGTGAAGAGGACGACATGTCTACAGATAACCTTCCTGGTGAGTAAGAACCACCTAGATCCCGACATACATGCTATACATGTTCATAGGGGTCACCTAGTCAGACAGAAGCTAAAAAAGTGTCCTTTTATCTCGTCAAAGCCCCCCACATAGTAATCATGCCTCCTTTTGTGCTACAGCCTATCTCACAGAATCCGTGTTTGACTATATGCTGCTACTTTTGGCATTCAAAGTTTAATTTTCTCCCTTCTGACAGTGGAAGGCTGTGTATGATAAATCTCCTTCCTCCGGTCTATTTCCGGTGCTCCAGAGGGCAGGAGGTGATACATTTACAATGTACAAACTGCCAGCCATCAAAGGGAATCATAAAGGAGATCAAAAAAGTTTCATCAACCTTAGTGTGATGAGGTTGACTTGTCGGCCCTCTGGCTTGTGTGCCCAGGCGCAGCTACAACCGTTGCAATCACTATGACTCCTATAGTTACACCAGTGATAATGAGACCCTTATGGCTTCTTTGTCTGGGTGTAACTACTATCCCTCAGGTTATGCCCATGCCTGTCCTCCTACTTTGTTTTTTTTACCAGCCTGGCCAACAGCACAAATTTATATAGCTATTTTTTACAAGTCCTTGTGTCCACATCATTCAACCAGGTCATCATTGTTGCCTCAATTTGGTCACAATTAGAAACTAGGACCATGTATTAGGTCTATGGTGCAATCAGTGAGGCTACGCGCCTTGCGAATCAATATAATTTGGTTATATTATTCAAAAATAATAAAAAGCAGCTTTATTCTTGACAGATGACTGTACCAGGAATCCAGAGAGACCTCTAACATCTTCAGATGGTAATGGAGATGATGGTGGTATCACACAAGATGCATATGAAGAGGATGCCATTACTCCAGATATACCGTCATCTAGTCACTGCAAAGATCTGTCCGTTGATCTTCTCATCCTATCCTATTCATCTGTTAAAACTAAAAAACACAGAAGGGGTGTTCCGCGTCAAAGAGCTAACACAGGGGAGAAGCCATTGTTGTGTTCAGAATGTGGCAAATGCTTTACTGCCAGATCAAAGCTTGTTGTACATGTGAGGTTTCACACAGGAGAGAAGCCATATTCATGTTCAGAATGTGACAAATGTTTTACCCAAAAATCAGATCTTGTCACACATGAGAAAATTCACACTGGGGAAAAGCCATATTCATGTGCAGAATGTGGCAAATGTTTTACTCTGAAATCAAGTCTTGTCGCACATGAGAGAATTCACACTGGGGATAAGCCATATTCATGTGCAGAATGTGGCAAATGTTTTGTTCTGAAATCACAACGTACTGTACATGAGAGAATTCACACAGGGGAGAAGCCATATTCATGTGCAGAATGTGGCAAATGTTTTACTCTGAAATCGCAATGTATTGCACATGAGAGAGTCCACAAAGGGGAGAAGCTATATTCATGTTCAGAATGTGGGAAATGTTTCATCCAAAAATCAACTGTTGTTTCACATGAGAGAATTCACACAGGGGAGAAGCCACATTAATGTTCAGAATGTGGCAAATGTTTTACTGTCAGATCAAGTCTTGTTGCACATCAGAGAATTCACACAGGGGAGAAGTCATATTCATGTACAGAATGTGGCAAATGTTTTACTGTCAGATCATGTCTTGTTGCACATCAGAGAATTCACACAGGGGAGAAGCCATATTCATGTGCAGAATGTGGCAGATGTTTTGCTGAGAAATCGTTTTGTGTTGCACATGAGAGAATTCACACAGAGGAGAAGCTATATTCATGTTCAGAATGTGGCAAATGTTTTACTCTGAAATCACATTGTGCTGTACATGAGAGAATTCACACAGGGGAGAAGCCATATTCATGTTCAGAATGTGGCAAATGTTTTACTCTGAAATCACATTGTGCTGTACATGAGAGAATTCACACAGGGGAGAAGCCATATTCATGTGCAGAATGTGGCAAATGTTTTGTTCTGAAATCACAACATACTGTACATGAGAGAATTCACACAGGGGAGAAGCCATATTCATGTGCAGAATGCGGCAAATGTTTCACCCAAAAATCAACTCTTGTTTCACATGAGAGAATTCACACAGGGGAGAAGACACATTCATGTTCAGAATGTGGCAAATGTTTTACTGTCAGATCAAGTCTTGTTGCACATCAGAGAATTCACACAGGGGAGAAGCCATATTCATGTTCAGAATGTGGCAAATGTTTTACTGTCAGATCAAGTCTTGTTGCACATCAGAGAAATCACACAGGGGAGAAGCCATATTCATGTGCAGAATGTGGCAAATGTTTTACTCTGAAATCGCAACATATTGCACATGAGAGAGTCCACACAGGGGAGAAGGCATATTCATGTTCAGAATGTGGCAAATGTTTTACTCTGAAATCGCAATGTATTGCACATGAGAGAGTCCACAAAGGGAAGAAGCCATATTCATGTTCAGAATGTGGGAAATGTTTCACCCAAAAATCAACTCTTGTTTCACATGAGAGAATTCACACAGGGGAGAAGACACATTCATGTTCAGAATGTGGCAAATGTTTTACTGTCAGATCAAGTCTTGTTGCACATCAGAGAATTCACACAGGGGAGAAGCCATATTCATGTTCAGAATGTGGCAAATGTTTTACTGTCAGATCAAGTCTTGTTGCACATCAGAGAATTCACACAGGGGAGAAGCCATATTCATGTGCAGAATGTGGCAAATGTTTTACTCTGAAATCGCAACATATTGCACATGAGAGAGTCCACACAGGGGAGAAGGCATATTCATGTTCAGAATGTGGCAAATGTTTCACCCAAAAATCAACTCTTGTTTCACATGAAAGAATTTACACAGGGGAGAAGCCACATTAATGTTCAGAATGTGGCAAATGTTTTACTGTCAGATCAAGTCTTGTTGCACATGAGAGAATTCACACAGGGGAGAAGCCATGTTCATGTTCAGAATGTGGCAAATGTTTCACTCAAAAATCAAATCTTCTTGCACATGAGAGAATTCACACAAGACAAAGCCATTCTCATAGTTAGGCATCAAAGACATCACACAGGAGCGAAGCTGTTTTCTTGCTCAGAATGTGTATAGGGCTACACGGCGACTTTAGCTGCGACTAACATTGTGTTACCAAAGATCACCAGGTCACTTTGCGACTCTTTATCTCACGTTGCGACCCTGAGGGTACCACAACCGTAACTAAAAGATCAGAAAATTAACATGAGAGAAAGTGACGTAATGTCTCCCTGTGATCTCTGGTAATCTTTAAAGGGGTTGTCCAGGATAACCTGAGAATTAACCCTAAACTAAACTCCCTCCCCCCACCTAACTTCTAATTTACTTCAATTAAATTTTTTTTTATAATTACTGATATCCCTGGAGCAGTCATGTGACCACCCCAGGGACACTTTCTGGTAATCCGGTGACATTTTCTGAAATGAGGAGGAGCTAGTAATGGGAGGGATCGCTTGTTAGTGAGACAGGGAGGGTAGGAGGGGCTAGTAATGGGCGGGATCACTAGTCTTAGGTCCTGTTCACATTGGCGGATTTTGGTCCTGATTGTGTCACAGTAGGGACAAAATGCGCCTGCCTCTCCTCTTTCTATCTTATACCAGTGGGCAGATTAAGTTAGTTAGGGAGATGGGGGAGGGGCTATTAATGGGCTGGATCGCTAGTCTTTATGAGACTAGGAGGGGCTAGTAATGGGCGGGATCACTTGTCTTAGTGAGAAAGGGAGGGTGGGAGGGGCTAGTAATGGGTGGGATCGATAGTCTTAGGCCCCGTTCACACGGGGAGCGGATTGGCGGATTTTGGTCCTGATTGTGACGCGGAAGCCCCATCACAATAGGTCACGACAGTCAAATGAATGGGCCTAGAGTAGAGAGTGCTGCCGCTAGGCGGACGCCGGGGCTGAATCAGCTGCAGAATCTACCTGAAGAAAGGGCAGCCTGCTTCTTTTTTCGGTGAGCATCAACATGCCGCTCACGAAGAAAAGTAAGTTAGAGGTCTACATAGACCTCCATTGTTAAGGGGCAGATTATGACGTAGATTCAGCGCCAAAATCCGCCCCCTCTTGCCCCGTGTGAACGGCTCGTGAGACAGGGAGGGTGGGAGGGGCTAGGCTTAGTGAGACAGCGAGGAGGGAGGGGCTAGGCTTAGTGAGGGTGGGAGGGGCTAGGCTTAGTGAGACAGGGAGGGTTTTGTAACGGAATGAGAGAGGAGGGGGCTAAGACAAATGTAACTAGTGTAGAAGCTACGCAGGGAGCTAACACCAAGTAAACAAAGGCAGAGGATGCTAGTAGCTGCCAGAGACACTGAGAAATAACTCCAAACACTGCAATAGGTATATTGTGTACTTTTTATCCCATTACTAGCACTGACAGACCTTTCTAAAAAAAAACAAAAAAACGATTTTCTGCCCGAAAAACCCATTTAAGTCGCTGTGTAGCCCTAGCCTAAAGCTTGTCAAACGTCAAAGTCCTCACATAGGTGAGAAGCCAAGCTCATGACAGACTTCACACTGGGTTCTCTGATTTTGTTAGACAACAGAGAATTCACACCAGGTACAATACACACCAGGCACTACTCCTGTTCAGAATGTGGCTAATGTTACTCTCAGGTATCAGTTTTGGGACATTAGTCAGTTGTCAGAGAATTCACACAGGGGAGAAGCCATATTCATGTTCCGAACCTGGTAAATGTTATTTGTAAAATTCAGATGTTGTGAATTGCTTTGTAGAGCTCCCTATAGTGTAGGAAACTTCATTTTTATGTTTCTTTATATAACTGCATCTTCAAGACTTGTTGGTACCAGTTGCTAATGGGGTCATCCCTCAAAGTGATGTGACGGGGTGGACGACGCTCCCATTCACTTTAATGGGAGTAGTGGAGCCCACCACCAGTCATACTCCTATTCAGCATGGCTGCGGTGTGGCTGAATGAGCAGCAGGGGAAAGGACCCCCCGTTTTCACTTTGTGGGTAACCCCCTTTATAAATAGTTGCTTCTATAACCTATGTTTGGGTTTGGACACATCTTTCTGATAAGATGATAAGATATTAGGAGCGATTTAGGAAACCTTCGAAGACCTTCTAGTCAGAAGACAATGAGTAGAGTTAAATGACAGGTTATACTGGGTAGGCTATTCCAACGATTCACAGCTCTTATAGTAACAACCAGCTCTTTTAGGCTATTCACAGGTCATATGGTGACGAATCCTTGACCATAGAGACTCAACCTTTTTTTCTTCAGACAGTAGGAGTGTCCCCTTGTAGGTTTTTGACATGTTTTTTTGCCATTCTGCACCTTCATCAGAATTTTTTTTCTTTGAGTTGTGTTTTTTTAGACATCTTTATTACTTTGTTGTACATGTTACTGTATAACATGCAGAAAATATTTCTTTGATCTTTACTTTGTAATTGGCTTTGTTCGCAATAAATTCATCAAATTTTCACATCACTTTCATATATGTGTCTACAACGTTGCACTGCAAACCAAAACATGGCAAAAAGTTCATCCACATCAACACCTGTGAAGGAAATAAAGAGAAAAAAAAAACGGGCCGGGACCATATAGCATTCTGAATGTCCGCAGGGACATTTGGTGCAATTTTATTCCGTGTTGTTACTAGAGAATTGTTTCCACAAAACGTATGGTTTGTCCCTCTGGTTTCTTTCGTTATACTCACCTCTCCTTTCTTCTGGTCTCATGAGCATCCTCACGTCCCATGGTAGCTGCTGTATGAGCTCATGCACTCTATGGTCACCGCTGAGGCCTATGAATAGGCCTCAACAGTCACGTGGGGGACCAATGTCACGTCACTATACACTATGACCCATCCTCCCAAACTGTGATTGGGCCTCAGCGGTGACCCCAGGGAATTCAGCCAATGGCCTGAAGAGGAAACTGGGGATCCAGTGCACAGGAGAGGTGAAGTAAGTGGTTATTGTTTTCATTTACCTCCCCTACATTTATACTCTGGGCAGTGGCTACTTTGGGGCCACAAAGGGCAACATTGTGTATGGAGGCCTGTATTGTAGCCAGTATACTGTATGGGACTTGTCTCATTTATTCTGGGGGGATAGTGTTTGGCAGGCCTGTGGGCCTAGATGTCATCTCAGCCACCCAGGGCATATATATATGATAATTGAATATTCTACCCAGATTATTATATGGGCGCATAGCCTGTGTGAGATGCTGCTTATCTGTATGTAGTACGGTGAGTATACTGTGCCATGTACCACTCCTGCAGGGCTTGGGGGTTAGTGGCCAACTAGTTCATTTGTTCAGGGGCCCATCGGAGGGATTCACCTGCTCCCCTGTAGGATAGAGCCAGCAAGACCCAGGCCCAGGTGTTGCTAAAGTGCACTGGTTTGTGCGACTGTTGTGTCTATCTATCTCCTATCTATCTATTTATCTATCTATCTATCTATCTATCTATCTATCTATCTCCTATCTATCTATCTATCTATCTATCTATCTATCTATCTATCTCCTATCTATCTATCTATCTATCTATCTATCTATCTATCTATCTATTTATCTCCTATCTATCTATCTATCTATCTATCTATCTATCTCCTATCTATCTATCTATCTATCTATCTATCTATCTATCTATCTATCTATCTCGACTTTCAGGAAACTACCAGGAAATTAAATGATGCTAAAAAATGGTGCCTAACACCTTTTGTGATACATGACAGCTCCAGAAAGAAGGGACATAAGAGCGTGTATTTGCGTACATGGAGGACTTCTTTTGGTTACAGTAAATCAATCAATTGAACACAGGTATTTTTTTTTTATTTTTATTTTTTGTATAAAAATAGAACTATGTAAAAAAATATATATATATACTTTTTTTGTGTTTTGTAAAAAAATAAAACTATAAATAAATATATTTTTTAGAAAAAGTATAAAAATAAATAGAAAAATTTAAAAACTAAGCATAATATAAAAATATAAGCTGTATAAAAATAAAAAAATATACAAAAATAAATATAAAAAATATAATACAAAAATATAATCTGTATAAAAATAAACATTAAAAAATCTGTACAAAAATAAATATATTTTTATAAAAAAAATATAAAAATGAAATATAAAAAAGTTTTAAAAAATAAATTAAGTAAAAAAATAAATTAAAAAACAAAAAATAATATAAAAAATATACTCTGTATAAAAATAAAAAATATACACAAAAATAAATATAAAAATTATAATCTGTATAAAAATAAAAAATATACACAAAATAAATATAAAAAATATAATATAAAAATATAATCTGTATAAAAATAAACAGTAAAAAAATCCGTACAAAAATAAATATATTTTTATATAAAAATATAAAAATGGAATATAAAAAAGTTTAAAATATAAATTAAGTAAAAAAATAAATTAAAAAACAAAAAATTATATAAAAATATAATCTGTAGAAAAATTAAAAATATATACAAAAATAAATATAAAAAATATAATATAAAAATATAATCTGTAGAAAAATAAACAGTAAAAAAATCTGTACAAAAATATATTTTTATAAAAAGACATAAAAATGGAATATAAAAAAAGTTTAAAAAATAAATTAAGTAAAAAAAATTAAAAAACTAAAAATAATATAAAAAATATAATCTGTATAAAAATAAAAAATATATACAAAAATAAATATAAAAATATAATCTGTATAAAAATAAACATTAAAAAAATCTGTACAAAAATATATTTTTATAAAAAAATATAAAAATGGAATATAAAAAATGGTTAAAAAAATAAATTAAGTAAAAAAATAAATTAAAAAACTAAAAATAATATAAAATAAAAAAATACAAAAATAAATATAAAAAATATAATATAAAAAATATAATCTATATAAAAAATAAAAATAAATATTTTTGTAAAAAAAAAAAAATATATATAAATATATATATATATATATATATATATATATATATATATATATAAATGATATAAAAATGTATAAAAGTCGGTCTTAATGTCTTGGCTCTTCTTCTCTTGAATTCCTGATCTTCCTCGTGTATTCTTTTCAGCCTCCTACGTCAGAACAACACATGATAAAAGCTGTAATAATTCTCTGCCATCCCTTCATCCACCCGCAGATATCTATAGATACAAGGTAACCTGGGGAGTCTTGGGGATCCATATGATCTGTTACTCACTACAAGGGATTGTCCAGACAACCTAGAGACAATCCCATACAGATACTAGACTCCGCTATCACACTCCCTTATGTATCTTATTTACATGACACCACACATTAGGCAGCGCCCCCTAAGGGAGTAGGCATAATATTACAATCACACTGTATATAGAACTTACATCTCCGCATTCTGCCACCTTGTTTTCTTCCTTTGGTTACAATGTTGTAGCTTTTCTATACATTTTCGGCCATTGGACTTTTTTGCCTAAAAACAGAAAATCTTTCTTAAATTCTAGATCCCCAAAACTAGAAGATGAGATAATGGAGGTGAGAAGGGATGGACAGGACAGATAGGGACTCGTATACCGTGTGATGGGCCAGAAATACATAGAATACAAATACATAGATCAAAAATATAAGACTTTTTTTTACAAATCTCACAAAGTTCTGGATCTTTCTAGATGTGACCCGGCACCTGAGATAAGCTCGGTGTTTAGACCAATGTATAAAATAAATGAAATAAAGATAAAATCTCCTCCTTCTCCTACCTCAGCCGCAACTTCACAAGGTGTCTTGAGTCTCTTTTCTTATTCTTTCCATTCTTCTGATAGTTCTCGCATTCTGCTTATATTTCTGGCTCTAATTGTTCTAATATTTCTTCTGATAATTCCTTTAAGAATATTCTTCATCTCACATCGGAGGAAGATGGACGCACCGCAGAGCCGAGCGGGCAGAATGACAATGTTCCAAGGCACTGCCGCCCCTCACATAGCCTCAGTGATGTCATAGTGATGATGATGTCATCAGGCTGAGGGTTCCACACAGGCAGTGGTGCCAGTATACAGCTGCAGTGATGTCACCATGGCCATTTATGGTATACAGAAGGTATATAGGGGATTTCCCAGCACTTACAGAGGTTTTATTTCCTATCAGATGACATTATGGTGAGGAACTACAACTCCCAGAATGTCCGCTCTTATCTTATGGGATATCAGACATTATTACAAGGAGGTATTATAAAAGGATAGAACTATAAGTCTCAAAATGACTCAAAAAGCTCTTACCCCTAGTTCACATCTGTGTTTGGTAATCCGTTCTGCATGGGGACCCCCTCCCCCAAACGGATTACTGAATACATTTGCAAGTGGTGTGCAGTGTAAGCACATGGACCCCATAGACTATAATGGGATGCGTGTGCCTGCCGTGAGATCTCCGCACAGTAGATTGTGAAGTACTTTCCTGTCCGTATGTTCCCTGCGGAGATCTGGCAGCAAAAACACGGACCCCATTATAGTCTATGCGCTTGCAGTTGCGTTCGGTAGTCTGTTCCCAGTCGGGTCCCCATGCAGACTCCCCCGAATGGATTACTGACACAGATGTGAACGAGGCCTTATTATGGGATATTAATGGAAATTACAGGTAGGTGTGTGGGGGGGATAATAGAGGACTACAAGTTCCAGCATAACCAGACGGTTATTATAGGGTATCCGTGAAAATTATCAGTAGGGAAGTGTAACAGAGAGAACTACACGTTCCAGCATGCTCAGGGTATTAATAGATTGTATGGGACACTCCAGGTGGTATGGGACTACCAAGGACACTGCAGGGGGACTACACAATGAGAGAACTATAGTGCCCAGCATGCCCAGGCTCTTATTATGGGCTCTCTATGGAGGGGGTATAAGGAGATCACTACAACTTCCAGCATTTCCCTTCTCCCAGCTCTCACCCTACAGAAGAAGAAAACCCTAAAGTCATCCCCTCTCCTCCTCCATATAAAGGGGTGCTCAGGGTCTCTTACTTGTAGGATTCCTCCATTCATTATATTACATGTGGGACACTGTGGGGTCCATTATATTACACACTGAGCCTGTGCTGTGGAGCCGCTATATGACATATGGGGGCGCTGTGGGGTTCATTATATAATATGTAGGGCACTGATGGAGCTATTCTACGTGTGTGAGGGCCATTACATTACATATAGGAGCACTGAGGAGGCCATTACAGAGGCTCCCACGCCTCACCTGCCATATTGTGACAACGTGCGGGGCTCAGAACGGGCGGGCGGGGACCTCTTGGCCTGACACATTTATTATAACTAGTTACAATGGACGAGCCGTAACTAGCACAGATTTGCGTTGTGTCGCAGAGATGTCCTACTGATTTCTGCTAGGCCGCGGCCTCTTCATACATCTCTCTATGTTACCTGTATATAAGGACTGGCGTACAATACTCCGCTCTTGATAAATTTGCCCCTATGTGTCTGCTGATGGATATCTTCTTATAGTTGTGTTTATCACACGGAGTGTATTATTGTGATGTAAACCACATCTGACATAGAGGGAACACAAAATACACAGAATGTAACATATAGAATGTCTGATTTATTACAAAAAATAGAAATTTGCTTTATACAACATTTAGACAGAAAATAAATTCTTTCCCCAACAAAGACGCCGTTCACTGTATACGAGGGAAGCTGCTATATAAATCTATGAGAAGACACAACCGCTGACATCGTACACATCACATATCCCCTCTATAGGGTCTACAAATACACATTACTCCGCAGAACAAACCTCAGGAAATCACAAACCTGCAGAATTCAACCCAAAATGTCAGTATTAGAGGATTCCCACCTATCATGTCGCCTGTAGATAGAAGTCCGCAGTGTAAAATCTGACTTATATCAGGGCAAACTGTCTGACAACCAGCACTCCTGGTATTACAGGTCCCACAGGGTTGTCACTCATCTTTCCCAGAGATCTGAACGGCAAATCTGCCTAAATATTCCTTGTTCTTATATATAGACAGTTCTGCCATCTAGGAGTCTAGCTGACAAACCCCAGTGGCCATAATGGTTGTCATCCAGCTGCAGTATACACCTCCGGGCCTTCTGTATACAGGTGGATTCTTTGATTTTGGGTGGAAATTCTCTTTACACAGATAAATAATATAATATTTCATGATTTAAGAGGATCTGTCACCCGTCCTGACATGGCTGTTTTAATACATTCCCCATAATATAGAGATTCTGGATTTTTAGAAATTTGTGTTGTGCTGTTCCTCTGTTACTCCTCCGTGAAATGTCTGAATCCATGGACAGCTCAGAGTTATCAGTCGGGAGTGTGTCCCTGCACTGCGTGGTACTGTCCGATCAATGATAAAGTAACAGGCTGTGTAGTTATCTATCTATCCATGTATTTCCAGGAGGTGTAACAGAGGAACGGCACAGCAGAATTGTAAGGAAAGATGCTTTAGAATTCTTATATCACAGGGACAAATATTTACTAAGACAGACATGTCAGGAGGGATGATAAGTCCCATTGACTCTTCTGTCAGAAGAAAGTCTACTCTAATTATTTAAAGGGAATGTGTCACTAACCCGGCACATCAGCCCTACAGATAGATAGGTTAGGGTCACCTGAATCACACAATGTTTTCCCCTTATGAATTGCTACCTCCATTGTCGAGATATTACCATTAATGAGCTGTGTACAGCAATGGCGGTGATATCTCGGATACGGGAAACACTGTATGATTCAGGTGACTCTAACCTATCTATCTGCAGGGCCGGGCGATATCCTGGATTGGTAACACACTCCCTTTAATAGCCATAGAACAATCCAGACTCAATATTAAGAAACAATATATAATAATTTACAATATTTACAAGCAACAAGAACAGTCCATCAACCGACAACCATATAAAACATTGTATAAAAATGTCGTAATTGACAAGAAACACAGTAAGAAGTTCATTAGGATCCTCAAGACCATGCAAGGGATCCCCACTAGGAACATTTACACTTCTCAGTGGCACAGAATTTAGTTGTGTTCTTGCATCTTGTCCCTCTTGTCTTCCATGTTTTACCTAAAGGCAGCATTATTTCCTATCCAATCTTCTTACTTCCTGCTGCCTAAGAGGGAGGGACCAGAAACAAGTCTGTGCAGTATGGAGGGGCAGTGTACTGTACATCAGCATGGAGGGAGAGTATACTGTACATCAGCATGGAGGGGGAGTGTACTGTACATCAGCATGGAGGGGGAGTGTACTGTACATCAGCATGGAGGGGGAGTGTACTGTACATCAGCATGGAGGGGGAGTGTACTGTACATCAGCATGGAGGGGGAGTGTACTGTACATCAGCATGGAGGGGGAGTGCACTGTACATCAGCATGGAGGGAGAGTATACTGTACATCAGCATGGAGGGGAGTGTACTGTACATCAGCATGGAGGGAGAGTGTACTGTACATCAGCATGGAGGGGGAGTGCACTGTACATCAGCATGGAGGGAGAGTATACTGTACATCAGCATGGAGGGGGAGTGTACTGTACATCAGCATGGAGGGGGAGTGTACTGTACATCAGCATGGAGGGGGAGTGTACTGTACATCAGCATGGAGGGGGAGTGCACTGTACATCAGCATGGAGGGAGAGTATACTGTACATCAGCATGGAGGGGAGTGTACTGTACATCAGCATGGAGGGAGAGTGTACTGTACATCAGCATGGAGGGGGAGTGCACTGTACATCAGCATGGAGGGAGAGTATACTGTACATCAGCATGGAGGGGGAGTGCACTGTACATCAGCATGGAGGGGGAGTGTACTGTACATCAGCATGGAGGGGGAGTGCACTGTACATCAGCATGGAGGGGGAGTGTACTGTACATCAGCATGGAGGGGGAGTGCACTGTACATCAGCATGGAGGGAGAGTATACTGTACATCAGCATGGAGGGGAGTGTACTGTACATCAGCATGGAGGGAGAGTGTACTGTACATCAGCATGGAGGGGGAGTGTACTGTACATCAGCATGGAGGGGGAGTGTACTGTACATCAGCATGGAGGGGGGAGTGTACTGTACATCAGCATGGAGGGGAGTGTACTGTACATCAGCATGGAGGGGGGAGTGTACTGTACATCAGCATGGAGGGAGAGTATACTGTACATCAGCATGGAGGGGGAGTGTACTGTACATCAGCATGGAGGGGGAGTGCACTGTACATCAGCATGGAGGGAGAGTATACTGTACATCAGCATGGAGGGGAGTGTACTGTACATCAGCATGGAGGGAGAGTGTACTGTACATCAGCATGGAGGGGGAGTGCACTGTACATCAGCATGGAGGGAGAGTATACTGTACATCAGCATGGAGGGGGAGTGCACTGTACATCAGCATGGAGGGGGAGTGTACTGTACATCAGCATGGAGGGGGAGTGTACTGTACATCAGCATGGAGGGGGAGTGTACTGTACATCAGCATGGAGGGAGAGTATACTGTACATCAGCATGGAGGGGGAGTGTACTGTACATCAGCATGGAGGGAGAGTGTACTGTACATCAGCATGGAGGGGAGTGTACTGTACATCAGCATGGAGGGAGAGTATACTGTACATCAGCATGGAGGGGGAGTGTACTGTATATCAGCATGGAGGGGGAGTGCACTGTACATCAGCATGGAGGGAGAGTTTACTGTACATAAGCATGGAGGGGGAGTATACTGTACATCAGCATGGAGGGGGAGTGTACTGTATATCAGCATGGAGGGGGAGTGCACTGTACATCAGCATGGAGGGGGAGTGCACTGTACATCAGCATGGAGGGAGAGTTTACTGTACATAAGCATGGAGGGGGAGTATACTGTACATCAGCATGGAGGGGGAGTGTACTGTACATCAGCATGGAGGGAGAGTGTACTGTACATCAGCATGGAGGGGAGTGTACTGTACATCAGCATGGAGGGAGAGTATACTGTACATCAGCATGGAGGGGGAGTGTACTGTATATCAGCATGGAGGGGGAGTGCACTGTACATCAGCATGGAGGGGGAGTGCACTGTACATCAGCATGGAGGGAGAGTTTACTGTACATAAGCATGGAGGGGGAGTATACTGTACATCAGCATGGAGGGGCAGTGTACTGTACATCAGCATGGAAGGGGAGTGTACTGTACATCAGCATGGAGGGGGAGTGTACTGTACATCAGCATGGAGGGGGGAGTGTACTGTACATCAGCATGGAGGGGGAGTGTACTGTACATCAGCATGGAGGGGGAGTGTACTGTACATCAGCATGGAGGGGGAGTGTACTGTACATCAGCATGGAGGGGGAGTGTACTGTACATCAGCATGGAGGGGGAGTGTACTGTACATCAGCATGGAGGGGGAGTGTACTGTACATCAGCATGGAGGGAGAGTATACTGTACATCAGCATGGAGGAGGGATTGTACTGTACATCAGCATTGAGGGGGAGTGCACTGTACATCAGCATGGAGGGGGAGTGCACTGTACATCAGCATGGAGGGGGAGTGCACTGTACATCAGCATGGAGGGAGAGTTTACTGTACATAAGCATGGAGGGGGAGTATACTGTACATCAGCATGGAGGGGGGAGTGTACTGTACATCAGCATGGAGGGGGAGTGTACTGTACATCAGCATGGAGGGGGGAGTGTACTGTACATCAGCATGGAGGGGGAGTGTACTGTACATCAGCATGGAGGGGGGAGTGTACTGTACATCAGCATGGAGGGGGGAGTGTACTGTACATCAGCATGGAGGGGGAGTGTACTGTACATCAGCATGGAGGGGGGAGTGTACTGTACATCAGCATGGAGGGGAGTGTACTGTACATCAGCATGGAGGGGGGAGTGTACTGTACATCAGCATGGAGGGGAGTGTACTGTACATCAGCATGGAGGGACGCTGTACTGTACATCAGGATGGCGGGGCAGTATACAGCAGATGCAATGGCCTGCGTCCACTATAGAACATAATAGGTGAACTAGTATCTTCTAGGGCTGGGGAACCTGGCATTGTCAGTCTGGAGGAGGCTGGTGTCACGGGGGCAGTTATTATGGCAGACACATGTGTTAATGAACATCACTGGTTTCTTCATAACTCTGCCATTAGGACAGCTGAACTCCACCTGGGCGGTCCTGGTGCTGTGGGGGGTGCAGCATCGCCCATCGGTACAATCGCCACAGAACTTGGGTTTGTAGCTGTGTACACTGACACAGTTGTTATATTCAAAATGGATGGCTTTTTCGGATTTCTTCACTCTCATGCATTTTTTCCCTTTCTGGAAGAGAAAGAAAAAAAAAATTAAGTAAAATGTTCATTGCATTAATGAGAAAAGAGAATATATACATGGCACTTGTGCCTTGGGCCCACCCTCCAACAACCCTTAGGAAATAGGGCGAATGTCTTCTCCTGGACACTGAGAAATTTGGAGCCGATTTTGAGGCGGATTCTGCCCATGGACAGGTGTGGTGCTGTGTCTGGACGAAAGCGGCCCCATTTTACTAATTCTGTACAACCCCTTTAAGGTGGAAGCTTTTCATAAGAAAAAATGTGGGCAATTTTCTTGGCACTCCGAGGGTTTTGAGATGCACACCCACGTTGATTTGGATTGGATCCCTACTTGAGCCCCCATTCCTTAGTGGAGTGACGTGTATCTCTTCTTTTACGGGCTATTATAATAAATTTGTTGAGCCAGTGCGTCCCTGGTCCACCTTGGTCTCTGCCCACTTTCACAAAAGGTGGCGAGAAACAATGTGGCGCATCTTTGGCGCAAGTAGGGGCACTGCTCCAAAAATGTGCCCCAATTACACCGATCTACACCAGAAAAATGGTGTAGATGGGTGTAATAACCCCCCCGCACCCCACCGTCTATAACCTTGCAAAATTGTGTAACCCTTAGAGACACTAAGATCTGAGTGTCATCCATCTCCATGTCTCGGGGTATAAATGGTTACCTTTTCTATCAGTCCCTGGGTCTCTTCATCACATGGTCGCACCATGCACAGGCGGATCTGTTTCTGCATTTCACAGCGGCGGTTACGATTTGTCACCCTGTACGAGTGTCCCAGGCCGCACGTCTTAGAGCAGGCGCTCCACTCTGTTGTCTGCTCAATACAGTTGGTGCCCATGTCTACTCCCAATGTGGCCTCCGGTCTATAAGCTGTGCAAATACAAGAACACAATGGGTTTGATATTTTGGTCATACAGTCTACTTACCAATTTTGCAGATGGTAAAATAGGTACATTTAAGTCTTACCCCCGGGCACTCCCCCAGCCCTCCTGGATAATACCCCCAAACCAACCAAGATGGCCACTTTGGGTGGAATTGGCTGAACTATTAGGGAGTGTCCCGGCAAATTCAGACAGCTGACAACTATGGCCCGTGACAACCCGTCTTATAACATAAGTAATAGTAAGATAATTATGTAAAATCTCACCAGCCATAGCGAAGCCTCCGAACGCCACTTCTTCTCTTGAATCGCACACCCACTTTTCGCAGCATTCCCCGGGAACGGTCACTTTTCTTGGGAAGGGACAATCAGGTCCCGGGAGCTGAAGGTCCAGGTTACATCTGGGGACACATCCTATCTGTCCATCCTCACATGTACAATGGTATTTACAGCTTGGTTGGAAGGTTTCTCCATTGTTGTAGAGGGCTCCGTTAAACACACATTTACCTCCTTCCAGAACTAATGCAAAAAAGCCAAAAAGGATAAAAACAATGAAATGAATGGACCGGAAAGTAGAAAAAAATCCAGCAGCCTGACCCTCCCCATAACCGAAGTTTATAGGAAACCACTACAACATTACAATATAGCCAACTGGAAGCCACCAAATGGAAACACCAAGCCATGTGGTCCAATGAAAGTACCAGCCACATGTATATTACACTCAGATCTCACATCCTATACGGCCCACCCTTTGCCCATGTTTAGTGGTGCACTTACCCATGCATATGCCCACATCGCTCTGCAGCTCTGCACTGAAGTCACAGTATAAGCCTAGGTCTTCTTGACATGGCAGCACCTCAGAGCAGATCTCTCCTTGCTGTTTGGCACACACTGGGCAGCAGGCACAGCCATCTAGCACGACTGGTACATCAGGAGCGCAGTTTGGCGGTTCTTCTGGGCATGGTCCGCACTGTGCTGGGCATTTCTGAGAGACCACCTGCAGGATAGACATATAGCAATTATAGACAGGGCATAAAATCTACACCCCAGGATAGGTGACCAATATCTGAGGATGGGGACTGCACCACCAGAATTAGGGAGAAATTACACGGGGCTCCAGACATGAGTAAGGCCTAGCTAACCACATACTGATGAACCGCCGGTGTCCGCCTGCAGCCTCTTTGCGAAATAACAGGGGTTTTTTTAGCCGACTTTTTTGTCCGACTTCGTGTCCGGCCAAAAAAAACCAGTTTACCCGCGCAGAGGCGTAAGTGTTAATGTCCCCTAAGGGGTGGTGCATACGTAGGAATTTGACCCTGAATTTAAGATGGAACCTGCCTCAAATTCCGCCTAAAAATCAGCCTTCCATTTCAATGGCAGCCAGTATCTGATTTTTTTCTTCCAGCTGATTTTTACATCCTGATTGTTCTTTCGGAAAAATCCGCCTGAGAACTCCCATTAAGAAGAATGGGAGGCGGAAAATTATAATTAACCTTTTCCACTGACAGGGAATTAGACAAATTCCGTGTGAAAATACCATCATGGAATTCGGGGGCTCTAAGGGTGCATTATACTATGTATAGGGGCAATAAGGTGGCAGTATACTGTGTGGGGAGTACTAAGGGGGCATTATACTATGTATAGGGGCAATAAGGTGGCAGTATACTGTGTGGGTGGTACTAAGGGGGCATTATACTGTGCAGGTGGCTTATGGTAGTAGTATTCTGTGTATGGGGCACTATTGGGGCATTATTTTATGTGTAGGGGCAAAAAGTTGGCAGTATACTGTATGGGGGGTACTAAGGGGGCATTATACTGTGCAGGTGGCCTATGGTAGTAGTATTCTGTGTATGGGGCACTATTGGGGCATTATTTTATGTGTAGGGGCAATAAGGTGGCAGTATACTGTATGGGGGGTACTAAGGGGGCATTATACTGTGCAGGTGGCCTATGGTAGTAGTATTCTGTGTATGGGGCACTATTGGGGCATTATTTTATGTGTAGGGGCAATAAGGTGGCAGTATACTGTATGGGGGGTACTAAGGGGGCATTATACTATGTATAGGGGCAATAAGGTGGCAGTATACTGTGTGGGTGGTACTAAGGGGGCATTATACTATGTATAGGGGCAATAAGGTGGCAGTATACTGTGTGGGTGGTACTAAGGGGGCATTATACTGTGCAGGTGGCTTATGGTAGTAGTATTCTGTGTATGGGGCACTATTGGGGCATTATTTTATGTGTAGGGGCAAAAAGTTGGCAGTATACTGTATGGGGGGTACTAAGGGGGCATTATACTGTGCAGGTGGCCTATGGTAGTAGTATTCTGTGTATGGGGCACTATTGGGGCATTATTTTATGTGTAGGGGCAATAAGGTGGCAGTATACTGTATGTGGGTACTAAGGGGGCATTATACTGTTTAGCAGGCACCAATATTAGGCGGCCCCAAGACATGGCAAGTCCTTTGGGCACCAGAAATGTCAAATCCGCCCCTCACTGGGATCACCACTGGTCACTTGAATGGAGGTTGTTCATGTGCATTGCCGCAACCATTCAGCGTCTATGTGTCAAATGAGAACAGACACGCTTTGTACTCAGCTGTATTCGCTAGCCCCATAGACACCGGATGAAGCGGCAGGGCGCATACGATCCTGAGGCCCCCCCAGCCAGCAGTCGGATTTGTCACTATTAAAACCCCACAGTTATATAAATCCATAATTCAGTAACCAACAGAGACAAGACACGCGAGTTGTGGCCGTGGCATAATGTATAATTATTGTAATATAATCTATTATTATACTGTATTTAAGGCCTACTAATATACACGGACCTAGCTGCTAGTGCCCCTAGCAACCAATCACAGCTCAGCTTGTTATAGACAAGGCCTTTGTGCTCCAACTTCTCACTATTTTCAATACCTTTGCTTGCTGTCAGTGAATTATTATTGTCAGAGGCTCAAACCCATTCCCACCTAGTTTTCTACAGCTGAGTGTTTGTTACAATTGTATCCAGTCTAGGCAATCCTATGTGATCCGTCCCAAATATTATTATACCAGTCCTGCAATGCATTTGATTTCTCTTTCTTACTCTAGGTTCACACTAGCGTTCGGCTCTTCATCATTTGGGCCCCATGGGGACCCCAAATATGGAGAGCCTGCCCACTAAAAACGCAGTTACCCATAGACCCCATAGACCAGGGATAGGGAACCTTCGGTTCTCCAGCTGCTGTGAAACTACAACTCCCATCATGCTCCATTCACTTCCATAGGCGTTCTAAGAACAGCAGAGTAAGTATGCATGCTGGGAGTTGTAGTTTTGCAACAGCTGGAGAGCCGTACGTTCCCTACCCCTGCCATAGACTATAATGGGTCAGTGGGGTTTCCTCTGTGCAGGACTTTTCAGAGTCTGTGGCGGGAGGTCCAACCTAGCTTTAGGCCTCATGCACACGACCAAGTGACCTGTCAGCATGCTCGCCATGTTTTTCGCGGCTAGCACACCGACCTATACATTTCTATGGTTCCATACACACAACAGAGTACTTTCATGGTCCCATGTATGGAGCCGTGAGCAAAACCTAGGACAGGTCCTATTCCTATCCAATTCGAATGAATGCAGCACATGGATGTCATATGCATATGTCGCCTTACACTGATACATTGTAACAAGCAACAGCTGTGTGAAAGCAAAATTACAGTCCCATTCTCTGACAGCAAGCAGAGTTCTTGAAACGTAAAATTGAAGCACAAAGTATATTAGAAAGTTATAAAACTTTTTATGATCAAGCTGTATGTACTGTACATATACCCCCAGAATGGAAGTGCGTACAGCGTCCTAGGGGGACAACTGAATATTTAGCATCATTATGAATTTAGACACTTTGCAAATGGTAGAATTTCCTTTCTTTGCATCCGTATTATCTCTATATAAGACAATGTAACACTATAGCACAGACTATAATACAGATCCCAATTCTATCACCTACATAGACTGTAGCGTATCATGACTTACTGTATTAATGAGCAGGAATGTGCACAGGGCAGGCAGCAGGCGACGTCCGCAGATCATCATGTCCCACTAGCAGAGGGGTCCTGGTTTCCAACTTGTAAGGATTAGTATTCTGTGTATTTCATTCGCCTTCGCCCCCTCTATATATAGGGCATTGCGATGGCTGGTGCTATCCTATTGGTTGGGTTTCTTGGGATGGGCAGTAGCTAAGACCATGACGATTTCCAAATACTTTCCTCCCACCAGCTTTCCCTCTGGAATCTCTGGGTTATGGACACTAGATGGCAATGTAATAGTTTTCCGGAGGGAAAGAACACATGTAATACTTGTGAGAAGGAATGTATTTTCCATCCCGCTCATTGACTTGTGTCAGAGGAACTGATTACTCATCTGAACATGAGGAATGCCTTCTCTAACCACATCTCCAGACGTCTCGTACAGTCTAAAGGGACGTGGAGGTGGAAACTACTGTACTCACATTTGCGCTTGGTGCTGTTATATAATTTAGGGTGTATTACAGAAGGACATACAGCGTCATGTCCAGGAAAATTTTCTCATTTAAGGACATTGAAACGTGGACTAGTGATGGAGAGATGTCCATCTAGTCTGCAAATCTATCTAATTTATGTCTACCTCATCTTTAGGTTTGTGTACTATAGTGTGCAGGTCCTTCTAGTGTGCAGGTCCATCTAGTCTGCAAATCTAATGTGCAGATCTATTTAATCTTCAGGTCTGTCTAGTATGCAGGTTCATCTAATTTGCAAGTCCATCTAGTCTGCAGGTCTAGCTAGAGAGTGCAGGTCCATCTAGGCTGCAGGTTTAGGTAGGGAGTAGATCAATCTCATCTGCAGGTCTACCTTATACTTATTGGCAATAATTTTATACATGAGGGTTGGAGATTAGGAATCTTTTTACTACGTGTACCCTTTGTTGGAGGAACTTTTATTTCTATATACCCCTTAGACTTGGAGAATTTCTCATTGATACTGGAATAATATAATGAGACTGACCTGCCTTACTTATCGTCATTTCCTCATATATCCCTGCACAGAGAGCCAACACTGGTGTGAACCACGCCTAAGTTACGCTTTAGGAATAGTGTAGACTCTTGAATAGGAAATGATGGGTTCTTTTAGGCATAATGGTGATTAGTACTAATTTATCCCACCATTCATGAGGGTCAAATGTACACACTATTTCAGATCCATCTAGTATACAGATTCAGATTTGTCTAGTCTGCAGGTCTAGCTTATTTACAGGTCTATCTAGTCTGCAGGTCTATTTGCAGTAGATTGTACGTCTATATCGTCTCTGGGTTCATCTAGTGTGTAGGTCTATCTATTCTGCATGTCTAACTTATTTACAGAGCTATCTAGTCTGCACTCTCTATAGACCTGCAGCCTAGATGGACTTGCACTCTAGCTAGACCTCCACACTAGATGGACCTGCACTCTCTATAGACCTGCACACTAGATGGACCTGCATTCTCTATAGATCTCCACACTAGATGGACCTGCATTCTCTATAGATCTCCACACTAGATGGACCTGCATTCTCTATAGATCTCCACACTAGATGGACTTGAACTCTAGCTAGACCTGCAGCCTAGATGGACCTGCACTCTCTATAGACCTGCAGCCTAGATAGACCTGCAAACTTGATAGACCTGCCTCCTCTAGGCGCCCTTCTATAGTTCGCCTCAGGCAGCAGAGAGGCTAGTTTCACCCCTCTATGTTTGTCACTTTTGTAGCCACTTGCCTCTTCCTAAGCAAATAAGTCAATTGGTGCACTGGGGACGGACCTTAAGTTCCCTTGGCACTGCTCTTCCCAGTCGAACCTCCCTGTGCAGTAAGAGTTTAACCTCCCATTGTTACCTCATTACCCATCCCACTTGATCAGCAAGAGCAGTGCTCTTAGGGCTGAGGGCCCGCCCCCAGTGCACCAACCAAAGTTGTTTTTCTCCAAATCTACATACATAACAGAGGTATGTTATCTGATACTGTAATGTGCTCTGTAGACTGAATATATTTGGGGAGGTGGTAGACTTCCTTTAACTCCCCTTTCCACTTCATGCATCCTGAGATGAGTGATGAGACATGACCAAGTATATTAAAAGTTTCTGCTACGTTTCGGGCTATGTATCAAGTTTCTATTACCAGAAATTGGAGTCCTTCATGAATTTCTTTGACAGGTAAGGGTGGAAGCCCCTGTACACCCACTTTACCGCTACGTGTCGGCTTCCTACGACCTCTTGGCAGTTGCCCAGCCATAGACCATCAACCTACTTTGATGTTTCCATTTTTTCCCCAACATTTTCGACTTCCCGTACTAATTTACAAGACCACACCGCACCGACTTCCCAGCATCCTTGCTTGCGGGCTATTCACTTGAGCTTTTGCATGTATTATTATGTACAGTACTTATTCATCCAAACATCTGTAACGTATACCGAGCTTAGAGCTTTGCTTTGAAAAAGTAGTAAGGGGGGCTATTGCCAGTTTTACTCAGCATACCACGGGGACTGATGTCATCGCTGCTTGTTCCGTGTACTGAACTGTTTCCCTTAGCAATTTAATCATACTTCCCATTCTATAAGACGGGCATGCCAGGCATAACAAATTCCTACAAAGTGAAATATTTTGGTTGCTTTGACTTTTCCATTACTCTAAGTAGAAATTATAAACCCGCCTTAGTGAAGCAGACAGCGGTTAGCTTGTCCAGAAGCCGAGCGCCGACTTTCCAGATCAGCAATCTCAATTAACTCGGCTTCCCGACTTCAGATACTGTACAGGAGCGACTAAATACTAGATAAAATAAACCGTCTCTATGACTGCAGGAACGAATGCGTATACTGCAAACGGTTACTAATGGGATTGGCATACCTATAATAAATACCGCCATCGTAGGTGGAATAAAATATATCAATACCGCCATTAATGTGATGTTTAAGATTTATTGATTAAACTCATCAATTATTGTAACTTTAAATATTATTTTGTTTTAAATTGAATTTCTTTTTAAATTTAATTAATTTTTGAATTATCTGTTTAATATTTAATTTAATTTTTAATTTGATTTGTTTTTGTTTTTTTTGTATATATATATATATATATATATATATATATTACATATTTAATATTCAATTTACATTTCAATTTTATTTTATTTTTTGATTAAATGTTACATATTTAATTTCATTTACATTGTATTTAATGTATTATTTTATATTACATATTTAATATTTAATTTCATTGTCAATTTTATTAGATCTTAATCTTTGAGCTTTGGGAGGTAGACTATGGGAAAAAAAGGAAAAAATAAAATAACTTCCCAAATTTTTTAAATTTTCTATTCAACTTACCTGTATAGGGAATTGTTTTTTTGCAGGATAAGCTGTATTTTTAATTGTCACTATCTTGGGGTACACATAATTTGTAGGCTAGCCTTTGTTCTCTTTTTGTAGAGGAATGGAAACAGATATTTAACTTTTTTCTGTTGATCATTACAATTATGGTGATACCTGATATGTATAGTTTATTATTATTATTATTATTTATTTATTTATTTTATTTATTTTTTTTCTTGAGTAAGTGAAGGGTTTATTTTTTGCAGGACAGTTAGTAGTTTTTATTTACACCAATGGAGAGTACCTGCAATCTATGAATTAACTTTAAAGGGAACTTGTCAGGGCAACCCACCCTTATGAACCAAAAGTTTAGTGTCCCAAATAGCCCTGTTATAACTTAATCCATGTGAGCATTAAAAATAAAAAAGCTTTATGTTTACCTAGAGAGGAGTCCAATGAGTCTTGGACTCATCTCCAGTCTTCCTGGTGCCTGCCCTGTTCTACAGTGGAGCTGTACACCCTTCTTCAATGCGTATGTACCCGACGGCCAGCGCATGTATACTGAATTTGAGGTGTACTCCTTTGGTTTTATTGAAGGTCTGTGCTGGCATGGGGATTACAGATGATAGGTGAGTGAAATGCTGTTTTATTTTTAATGCAGATTGATAAGTGAAGACTCAAGGTGAGGTGAGTAAAAATAACAAAGATTTAGACTCACCTCGCCTGGACATCCTTGAGGCGGGGCTATTGCATCATGACATCAGCTGACCAAGGTCCAATCACAATTCTCAGTGTTGACCCTGGAGTGCATGATGTTAGCTAGGGGCCAGAAGATGATTGAAGAGGACGCTGGGGACCGTCGGACGCCCAGGAAAGTTGAGACATGGTGAATATAATTGTCTGATATTTTTACTCACCTCCCCTAGACCTTCGCATTTTATACTCTGGGGTCTGAGGAGAACCCAAAGAGTAATAGTGTGTCATGGATGGTGAGCCCCAAAAATGCAGGTCCAATCCAGTTATAGCTGAATCAATTTACTCATCCCTATTTACTATGATTGTATACCATGTGTTAACTGGCAGAATTACAGGGAACTGGACCTTTTCCTTAATACGATTCCTTCTTAATGACTCAAAGCTTCAAAGATCTTATGAATTATCTTGTAATCGGAACATCAAAATTACTTCCAGTTCTGCCATATGAATCACTGCCGTGGCTGTTCCATCGCTGATCTTGAGGTCATTCTCGACACTTTGAAACTCCCTTCATTGTATTACAGGACATTTAATCCACGACTTCCATCAAAGAATGTTTCAGAAACAATATCCATTCATGACATGTAGCTGCCTTCTAGGTGATGGATGTCTGCAGTGATGCAATGGAAAGGGTGACAATACATGATGTTCCAGTATGTAGAATACATTGTATCCGGGGGCTGGTTATTACAGATCTCTGCCAAGAACAATTCAGGCCATGAACTAAGTTGTATGACGTGTAGAACAGTTATAAAGAAGGCATTGTATTTGTGTGTTACAGTAAAAATACTCTCTCTCTCTCTCTCTCTCTCTATATATATATATATATCCACTGGAACAGCTAAAACCAAACTCCGCTCGAAGCCTGGCGATCTTATTTATTAGCTCTGCAGCTAATCCCAGTATTGGGCATCAGCACTAGTTTTTCCTATGTGCACTAGAATGCACGTTCCTCCATTACTGGCTTCTTTATGCTCCTATATGAGGAGTTGCATAGGGCAGGACTTATTGGTTGATCAAGTTATTGCAGAAGAAGGCTGAACAGGAAGGAGACAGGAGAGCCACATGGAGATCACGAGACCTTGTACACTGCACTGGAGACCACAGACAGGAGAACCAGAGATAAGCCTAATAGCCCACCAGAATGCTCTGCGAGAGGAAGTAATCCTGGAGCCACATCACATCTGAAGATCAATCAGATTGTTGCATCACCTGGCCACGCTTGCCCATGTCCACTCTCTGTTTCAGTCCTTAAAGGGGTATTCCCACCTCACATACTCATCAGTCTTCACTGCTGTAAAATCTTCTTTCTTCCTGGTTTCTTGCATCATTTGGTGGGCGGGGTTTCACATGCAACCTGCCGTTTAGCTCCACCCCCAAATTAGAGTGTAGCTCCGCCCACCCATATTGGACTATGAAGTAAAGGCAGCAGCAACTCCATTCTGTGTTACATACAGAGACTGCCTGTCTCTGCCATAATGAACACAATTGAATTAGCTAACCTGATAACTGGGAGAACAGAAGAAATGAAAGCAGCTCCTCTCCCCTATCTGAGAGCAGGGACCTAGGTCACGTGGTGTAGACACAGGAATAGCTAGATACACAGGCTCGCTCCCTGCACTTAGCCCCTCCTCCCTCCCCCCTGAGAGCAGCAGATACATCACTTGACTCATGAGCAGCTAAGTCAGGGATGTGGCCACAATGAATCGAATAAAGTAAGATAGTGGACAAACAAAGCCATTTTGCTGAAGCAGTGTATTTAGGAAAAGTCTTACATCCACATTAACAAGCAGTATAGATAGGATCCTTGTGATGGGACAACCCCTTTAACTGCAGGGTGTTCTGGCCTTTCAAGAAACTCTGCCTGGATTACTGTGATATCTGAACTCTACCTACCTTGACCTCTGCCTAAATTACCATATTTTGACACTGACTACATCCCTGCCGTTTGCTCCCAGACAGTCTCCTGCTCATGTGCCTTATTTAGGGCAGCTTCTCCAACAGAAGGTCATGTGAGCTAGCTTGTTTATATACTGTGCTCCTCTGTACTCTGCATATTTACCTGTGTCTTGACCTCGGATCTGTTTCTAGTACCTGTTCCTGTGCCAACTACTTTGACCTCTGCCTGGATTGCCTTGACAAGCAATATCTACCTGCCTTGATTTTGACTTGTTCACGGATCATACCTCTGCTGTCTGCTCCCAGACAATATCCTTCTCCTATGCCCTTACTTGTTTCTTGACCTCAAATCTATTTCTCATACATAATTCTGATGAATGAACTCTGCCTTCCCTGACCTCTGCCTGAATAACCATGACGGACAATCACAATCTGCCCTGATTTTGGCTTGTCCCCTGACTACTTCCCTGCAGTCTGCTCCCAGACAATCTCCTGTACCTGAGGGCTATTTCGGGCAGATTCTCCAACAAAAAGATGCATGAGCAAAAGCTTCCTAGCATGCTAATGTGTTTTTCCTCTGGACTCTACATAACTACATGTTTCTTGACCTCAGATCTGTTTCTGGTACCTGATTCTCTGCCACCTGCCCAGACCTCTGCCTGGATTATCATAGCAGAGGAACTCTGCCTTCCTTAAACTCTGCCTGGATGATGGCTGTGTTGATATGCTGGGGTCCATTGACACACTCTCTGTAAGCTGTAAATGGGAGTTTTGCATCTGGATTTGACAATAGGCTAATTATGCTCCTAGTCCAGACATTTACTTGGCTATGACCAAGTTATCTGCTATGCAGCAAGCAACAATTCACAAGTCTATAGTATGCAAGTGAAAAAAACCCTGTCTGGATCAGATTAAAGCTGCACAGACTGTGATATCATGAAATCATCAAGTATTTTTGTAGTGTCTGTAAGTTATAAAAAAATGAGCACATATACAATCCTATTATAGTACCAAGAGAACCAGTTATAGTGTGAGATGCACAATAAGCCAAGAGACTGGGGTGCATGAAACAGGAACATACAGACTGCTGTGATACGCCCCCATCTGGAGAGATATGGCAGCTCAAACAACGTACAGCCACAATGGATAACTGGCGGAGTACAGAGAGGATACAGAGAGGATACACAATTCTCATAGACAAACCTTAGCAGTCCACTTCTTTCTTCCAATTGTCTTCAGGATAGGTCATCAATAAAATATTAGAGGCGGTCCAACACTCAGGACCCCCATGATCAGCTGGTTAGCACTTGTGCATGCGTCTTGACCCCTACTATTGGACACCCTTTGTTGCATGTAGCTACAGTCTCATCCCATAGAACTCAATGGGACAAAGCTGTAATTACATTGTACAGTTGCTATCAAATAGATGGTGTGAGTGCCATGTCTCCTTCAAACAGCTGATTAGTAGGGTCCTAGGTGTCGGACAGAGGCGGTGCCCTGTGGCAAACTTTTCAGACCCCAAAGTATAATAATCAGAGACTCAGGGGAGGATATAAGCATAAAAAAACACAGTTACTTACCTCTCCTGGGCTCCAACGCACTCCCGGCTGATGTCGTCCATCTTCAATGATGGAAGAGACGTCACTTGAGCCGGGGCTTGTGTCGCAATGCATAAAGATGCAAGCCCCAGACCACGTGATGCCTTGGACGTCACACAAGTAGGCCTGAAGCCTTACGGAGCCCAGGAGAGGTAAGTAACAGTTTTTCTGTTCACTCACCTCCCCTGGACCTCTGATCGTTATACTTGGGGGTCTAAAAAGACTCCCCTAGTTTAATGATAGTGTTTGTGGGGTTCACAGGTCCACAGCCTCACTTACTGATCCTGGCTTCTGCTCACAGTCACATCTGCAGAAGGGGAAGTGCCAGCGGAAGTTGAGGGTCTGCATTTCGTATTTGCCCCCATACAGTAGAATAACCAATGGCATCCCATCCCTGGCCAGGGGCCAAATGTTTGGAACCCCTAACCTATAGCTACAATGTTGAAATCTTCCCTTGGTCTTGTATTCCTTGTATTGGCCATTTTTGTGCACCTCTTGTCCCGACCTTCCAGCCCTGTTATAGTTATGTCACCATGACATGTATAGTCAATGTATTCATTCAGATTATTTTACATGTTCGGGGCTGGCGATAACTTGTAGCAACAAACAATGTCCCGTTACCATAAAAACTCCAGGTTCCAGGTTTATCCATTTTTGGCCGAGCGCTGACCTAGTGGGCTGTGCACTGTCAGACGAGAACTCTCTATCCATATATCGCATGTCTGTATTCTTCCGGAAACTCGGCTGCAGATAAGGCTGAGCCTAAGAAGCGTTGTGTCTTGTAGACATTCCTTCTCCATGAGGGAAATATTTCCTTTCCCTCGGTAGCGGGTTAGTTAGACTCTCAGATGATGAGAATTTCAGAGGAAGGGGCTTTCTACAGCAGAAGAATCATCCTAGAAACCCAGCCAATATTTCTTCCATATCAATCTACAGAAACATCAAATGCTCTACATCATTGGGGGCCCATTTATTAACCCTCAAAGCGGAAAAACATGTGGACGTTACACTGGGGACTGAGGTTATTGTAATATTATCAGGACCAGGTGTGTATTAGGTCATAACACAACCCACGTAATGATATGGGGCCCCGGGGATCAAGGGGGTGCATTTTAAATCAACTACCTAATAGATTATATCAACAGGTAGTGGCTGCTATTATACTCTCCAATTCCGGTTTCGGTCCAGGCCCTCTCCACTTTGGCCTCAAGGGGTGTTACATCATGTCCTAATGTTGTATATAGCACCCCCTGAATGTCAAAGAGGAGAAAGCCCTGAAAAGGAGCGGGGCTAGATGAGTGCACATTTATATGTTGGATTATTCCAAGGGGGTAGAGTACTCTATGGGGGCCATAAAATTGGCAGTATGCTATGTTTGGGGTCCTAAAAGGGGACAGTGTACCCTGTGGGGGCCAGTAAAGGAAACATTATACTATGTGGGGACATAAAAGAGGGCAATGTGCCATACTGTGACTATCAAAGGGGGCAATGTATTGTGTGGGGACCATAAAAGGAGGCAATGTAACATGTGGGGGCCATACAAGGCAGCGTTATACTGTGTGTGTGTGTGGGGGGGGGGGCCATAAAAGGAGGCAATGTAACATGTCAGGGCTATAAAATGGGGCAATGTATGTTCTGGGGGCCATAAAAGGGGACAATATACTGTGTGGGGGCCAGTTAAGGATTTGTTAAACTGTAAGGGGGCGCATAATTTTGATTGGGGCATCTGAATTGGGCTGATTTTGAGGTCTCAAAAATCGGTGCTAAATTCAGCCCCGATTCTGTCTCCCATTGTTTTCAGTGTAAGGCAGAGATCGGAGCAGGTCACTTATTTTTTCAGGGGCCTTTCCATGGATTCCGCAGCTGATCAGCGACAGAACCCACAGCACAAGACTGGGGCTGATCAGCGACTTAAGGCCGAAGCAGAAAGTCTGAGTGCCGGCAGAATTCCATCTCAATTCTTCTTCATTTTAGAACATCCAAACAGGCCCTAAAAGTCCTGGAAAATCCCTTTAATACAACTATAGCTCTTACCTCCCTCTGCGACGCCATTCTACCATAACTACTTCCTGATTTCTAAAACCAAGATGGCAGACGTGCTGAATTATTCTCTTCTTAATAGAAAGTTAGAAGTTGTATGGGGGGGGGGGAAAGAAAATTATTATAATGTGAATGAGGTTATAGGGTGGAGGGAATGATTTCATGTGTCTGCAGGAGTTTCCTTTCATGACTATCCGCGGTCTCTAACATCATGTCTTCGCTCCGTCTCAAACGTAATCTTTCTAAAACTGAACTGTTTCCACCATGGACAAACCTTACTGATCCTGATATTTCCATTTCGGTATGTTGTATGGCCATAAATCCGAGGCAGCATGCCCGCTGACTTGGGGTTACGTTTTGCTCAGACCTTTTTTTGACCCTTAACATTTTTATCACTTAGGGAGCGTTCACACTACCGTCGGCGTCTGACAGGTAGTGTCCGTGACACCTGTCATTTATTTCAATGGGCATCGGGTGCGTTGTTTTGCATTCCGTGCCTGTCCTTCCCTGTCCGCAAGTGAAGATGTCCGACTTCTCAAGCGGACAGAAAAACACTGCATGCAGGGTTCTTCTGTCCGCTTGAGAAGTCGGACATCTTCACTTGCGGACAGGGAAGGACGGGCACGGAGTGCAAAAGAACGCACCCGATGCCCATTGAAAAAAATGACAGGTGTCACGGACACAGCTAGTGTCCGCTCCTAATGTCCGTGACAGATTTTGAGCGGACACTAGGAGCGGACACTACCTGTCGGACACCGACGGTAGTGTGAACGCTCCCTTACACGTTTATGTCATCTATGCCTCAAAAACTTTTCAAGAACCTTACCATGGAAACGGCAAAAACCCTAAGGGGGTGTTCACACATAAGAGCTTGATTCTGATTTGGGGGACAGATTCGGCCTCCCATCGAGCGTCCTGCTTGATCTTTCCAAGACTCCGCTGCTTAGGCCCATTCACCTTATCAGCAGCAGAAAGTTTTGTTGGAATGCTGATACCTTTCTGACACAGGAAGCTGGTAGCCAGAAAATGGCGTCCGGAAAATGAAGCGGAATTTCTATGATTTTCTTTGATGGCTGGCACACTGTGCATTGTAAATGTATGACCCCTGCCCACTGGTGCATTGGAGCTAGATATGATGATATTATGATACACAGCCTTCCACTGTCAGAAAGGGGAAAATTAATAGTAAAAACAGCAGTTGATCACTAGCATATAGTCAAGGAAGGATACTGTAGAGGAGGATGTAGAACAAAAGGGTGAATCGTTACCATGTGAGGGGCACTGACAGGGAATGATGGGAAGGTTGTGTGCACAGACATGTTGTGAACGAGTCATCATGGTGGTCTGGGCCGGATAGAGAAGGAAAGGGAAATGTAAATGATGCTAAAGTATTCAAATGGGACATAAGGTGAGGTTCATACGGTCGGCCCAAGCTAAGCTTTAGTTACGCCCCTGGCTCCCTATTATTTAATCTTAAACTTACCTAATTCTCCCCTCTACAGTCTATCCTAAATGCAATGGTCAGGCGCTTCTTTATACCCAGGGGTGTAGCTAAATGTTCATGCACCCTGGTGCAAGAGTTTCCTCTTTACTGAACCCCAATCCCTAACTTCCCCCAATGTCTATCCATCACGTCCTGCGGAATGGCAGAGCAGTCAGAGTTGGGCTCATGTAGAAGGGAGCAGATACCTTGGTAATGTTCTTTACACCATCTACATTTCTAATGATGTAACTTTATGTGATTCATTCCAGCAAGGCCAGGCATGGCGGCCATGATGTGGCTGAAAACCACAAGGCCAAGTCATCTGCCACTGATTCCTATTACATCATGGATTCATTGTTGAGTGTTTGTTCACTGTTAATGGCGGTGTGGTTTTGTGGGTATACACACCCATGTGGTCTTCCGTTGGCTTAACCCTAAACAATGTGATGTATTTCGCAGTTCATAACTCGTGTATGTCACTGTTGTATATGCATGGGACCAGGAGGCGGACAGTATATAGCAGGTGTTCCTAACAGGAGCCTTCTCTATTACCCCAGAGTTTCATGAACGCCATCATACACATAAGAGAAATGTTGGTTAAACGTCCCCAACATAAGATGCCTGATTCTTTGTTCCTACAAGAGATAACCCTCTATCAGAAGTGTCTCACAGCTATCCCACCTGGCTTTCTCATACACATGCATGCTTTGTCGAGACAAGTATAC
Organism: Leptodactylus fuscus; assembly: GCF_031893055.1. NCBI lineage: Eukaryota > Metazoa > Chordata > Amphibia > Anura > Leptodactylidae > Leptodactylus > Leptodactylus fuscus. The sequence goes on from NC_134268.1 coordinate 21,689,701, forward strand.
ATGTGTATAGGGGACTCAAGAGGAATAGCTGTCACTTGAGTTGTATAGGGACCTTAATATGGTCTTTGGAAATGGGTTTCCAAAACCAGCCAACCCTTTTAAAAGTATTATATCAAGATAGAAAAATCCCTGTTATGTGTGGAATTAAAATGCAAAATCCAACAGTTAATGAAAAACACACAAGCAGCAAATTGCAGGAAACAGAAATGGCAGCGCACCAGACGACGTCAGTCACCGCTCCTTACAAGTTACATTCTTCTGTGCTGGAGTGTGTTGAATTAAAATGTTTTCTCCAGGAATTTAATAGAGCCGTCTCCTAGCAAATGTAACAGGTTGACCTTTCCCAAAAATGCAGGGGAAATCTAGCACTACATGAGAACCTTTAAGATCAATGGTAGTCCAGGAAAATATGTGTAACAGTGCCAGGCACGGACAGTGTAACATCCAATACATGGGGCTACCCAATGAGAAGATCAGGGCAACAAGTCCTTCATTGTATCCCAGGTCCTCAGTTCTGCACCAACATCAAGGGAAACCCAACCACCATCAGGCAGGAGACTCACTACAGGAAGTCTATCGGAGGAAATATTATCTTCAACATCCATATCAAAGACCCCTTCGTCATTGTTGCATGAGCTGTTATGGAGTATTGGAGATTAGTGGGACTGTGCCACCATCAGCCCATCCTCCTCACACTACTCCACTGGGATCCAATAAGGACCACTATAAGGACATCATAGCTGGTTATCAGGAGGACACTACATGTATGAGAAGATAACCCGACCACAATAAGGACATCATGGCTGGTTATCAGGAGGACACTACATGTATGAGAAGATAACCTGACCACAATAAGGACATCATGGCTGGTTATCAGGAGGACATTACATGTATGAGAAGATAACCCGACCACAATAAGGACATCATAGCTGGTTATCAGGAGGACACTACATGTATGAGAAGATAACCCAACCACATTAAGGACATCATGGCCGGTTATCAGGAGGGACACTACATGTATGAGAAGATAACCTGACCACTATAAGGACATCATAGCTGGTTATCAGGAGGACACTACATGTATGAGAAGATAACCCGACCACAATAAGGACATCATGGCTGGTTATCAGGAGGACACTACATGTATGAGAAGATAACCCAACCACATTAAGGACATCATGGCCGGTTATCAGGAGGGACACTACATGTATGAGAAGATAACCTGACCACAATAAGGACATCATGGCCGGGTATCAGGAGGGACACTACATGTATGAGAAGATAACCTGACCATAATAAGGACATCATGGCTGGTTATCAGGAGGACACTACATGTATGAGAAGATAACCTGACCACAATAAGGACATCATGGCTGGTTATCAGGAGGACACTACATGTATGAGAAGATAACCTGACCACAATAAGGACATCATGACTGGTTATCAGGAGGACACTACATGTATGAGAAGATAACCTGACCACAATAAGGACATCATGGCTGGTTATCAGGAGGACACTACATGTATGAGAAGATAACCTGACCACAATAAGGACATCATGACTGGTTATCAGGAGGACACTACAAGTATGAGAAGATAACCTGATCACAATAAGGACATCATGGCTGGTTATCAGGAGGACACTACATGTATGAGAAGATAACCTGATCACAATAAGGATATCATGGCTGGATATCAGGAGGACACTACATGTATGAGAAGATAACCTGATCACAATAAGGACATCATGGCTGGTTATCAGGAGGACACTACATGTATGAGAAGATAACCCAACCACAATAAGGACATCATAACTGGGTTTCTGACAAGTCCTAGACCATAGAACGTTCCTTCATTCATGGTTGTATCCTTTAGCAACTGATCAAGACAAAGATGTCACCACTAAGATGGTTAGAGGAAATATTTTAACTCTTCCAGCTCTTCTTATATTTGCAAAAATGGTTATATTTACAGGAAAACCCTTTAAGTTTTATTAAAATGAATGTGGAATATCCCTTTAAGGGTGTATTCTGCATCAAGCGCACACTTCGAGGTTTACTTGGCTATTATGAATGTTCCGCTGACTTGAATAATTTCATATTAGTGACGGAAATTTGTCATTTTCCAACACATGTGAGAATGCTAATCCAGGAGGGAATGTGTCATGTATAATCCATGTCCTCTCTCATGTACGGAACGATAAAGTCTTGCGGTCCAAGTCCTGGAGTTCCATAATTGTGCTTTACTAGACGCTCGAGCTCCTAATACCCCTGTGAATGAGTTCGCTGTTATGGAGGTTTTTCCTGCAGAGCGGCTAAAACAAAATGTTCCCAATAAAAGTTGCTTGAAAAAAACATCTGCCGTCTCCGTGCACTTTCACCTCTGGAAACTGATACTTGAGCTGAGATATTGGAGTTTGTTGCTGGCAATGAAAAGTAATGAAGTTGCGATGAGGATTTTGTTTCCTTGCTGGGCTATTGGAACGTTTAATCTCTGGCACAGTCCTTAATCCTACACGTAACTCCTTGTCGCCATTGTTCCCTCTGCTTTGTTTCTTGAATGATCCTTTGGCGAGACTGTCTGTATTTAGACGTGACGGCGACGGGTTTAGTCTGCTGGATATTATCTGGGGTGTAGTCGTGTTAAGAAGACAAGATCCAAACATGAACTGTAGATCCAGATTGAAGGTGACTATGTTCCGATAGGTTTCAGCCTATAGGTAGATACTAGGCGTGGACGAAACGCCCAAGACTGGTTTTGTTTTGTGTTTAGGTGACTCAGGTCCTAGATTCATTTCATGTGGGACATATTCGGATAGTGATTGGACACTAATCCCCAGTCATGTAGAAAGTGTCCATATTGGGATGACCCCTTTAAGAATGGACCACCCAGACGTATACAGACAATGGACGGTTTGGAACTAGTTAACTAAAATTAAGCCAAAATGGAGAAGACATGTGTGAAAAACTAAGTGCCCCCCAGGACTCAGTATCTTATAGAACCACCATTATAGCGATAACTTGAAGTCCAGGTTTTCTGGATGACTTTATCAGTCTCTTGGAGGAATTTTGGCCCACTCTTTTGTATCGGTTCATTGACGTTTGTGAACCTTTGTCCACAGATTTCCTAAAAGGATTTGTGGGATTTTTGGGATCATCGATGTGTAATGGGTGGGGTTCGATACTTGATTGAAGAGGTCATAGTGCTCAAAGCGCTGCCGATGATGTCACATTCATCAGTCACATTTATATCGGTGGTCTCACTGATGATCAAGTAATCCGGGACATTTGATTCCACAAAATGGAAGTAAAAATCAAAATTGAAACTTTCTTCTGGCTTTTTTGTTGCTGTTTTTGACAAAAGAGAAGATCGTGGTTGTAGGACTTCATCTTCTGTCTAATAAGGAAACAAATAAGATGGAAGAAATCTTGCATCTTGTGCTTTACATTACAGTGACTGGTGACAGATATAGAAAGTATGTGCGCCATCTATTATTACATCAGTCTATTGTTCTGATCATACGTCAGATCGGAGCAATGGACTGAATTAAGCTTTATAAAACAACTTTTCAATAATGAATAGTACAAGTAACTATAAGAAAGTCTGTATGATATCTTATTAAAGAAAAATGCTTCTTTCTCTATTTATTAGGCTGCTTTGTGCCTTAAAGGGGTTGTCCGGGATAAAATGATCTTTCTAATCTAAGATACCCACCAAAACATACCTTCTAAATTAGTTTCCAAGAATCTAGATTTACCTAAATTGCCGGGGCGGTCATATGACCACCCCAGGCACATTATGTGATTTTCCGGTGACATTTCCTTTCCCTGTTTCCCGAAACAGAAAGTCACCAATACTAACCCCGCCCACCTCATCATACTAAACTGTCTTCTGGTTCTTCAGGGCATGGGGCATCAGTCTGGCTCTATTGAGGTGTGAACAAGGGAAGTCCCATGACAAGAGGAACCTGCCTTGGAACACAGGTAAGTATGATGGAGGGGGTTGAGTTAATTAGGAAGGGCTAGTAGTGGGTACGCTAGCAAGGGAAACAGGGAGGGGCGGGAGTGATAGAGGGAGGGGTTGGGAGTCAGCTCTGAGTGAGGCGCAAGGCATCATGGTAGCTGTAGGAAAACAGAACAGGAAGATGCCCATGTAAACAAATGCCAGGAGCAACCAGAGACACTTAGAAATCACTCCAAACACTGCTAAAGGTATTTGGTTGCTCTTATTAACCTATTAATAGTACTAACAGACCTTTTTTAAAAAATAATTTTTTTGCCAGGAAAAACCCTCAAAGGGGTTTTCCGGGCAGAATTTTTTTTTTTTTTCTCTTTATAAAGGTGTGTTAGTGCTAGTGATGGGTTAATAAGAGCAAACAAATACCTTTAGCAGTGTTTGGAGTGATTTCTGAGTGTCTCTGGTTGCTGCTGCATTCTTTCCCTTTGTTTACTTGGTGTTCGCTTCCTGCTGGGCGGCTTCCTGCTGTGCATCTTCTACACTAGTTCCCTCTCACTCAGCCCTCCCTCCTCTCTCACTGTGTTACAAAACCCTCCGTCTCACTAAGCCTAGCCCCTCCCACTGTCGCTGACAAGCAATCCCGCCCGTTACAAGCCCCTCCCACCCTCCCTGTCCCACTAGCTAAACTGTTCCACCCAGTGCTAGAGGACAGGAAGACAGAGAGTAGCCGTCCCGGGGACAGGAAGGCTTGGTAAGTATTGATTGAGATAGGGGAGGGAGAAGAGTGATGGTGACATTCCGTTTCAAAAGTGGTGAAACGGAACGTCATCAGATTATCAGAAAGTCTCCCTGGGGTGGTCACATGAGCGCTCCAGGGATATGGGTAATTATAGATTTTATTTTTTTTTAAATGTAGATTGTGAGCCCCACATAGAGCTCACAATGTACATTTTTCCCTATCAGTATATCTTTTTAGGAATATGGGATGAAAATCCATGCAAACACGGGGAGAACATACAAACTCCTTGCAGATGGTTTTTTGCCCTTGGTGGGATTTGAACACCAGGACCCAGCGCTGCAAGGCTGCAGTGCTAACCACTGAGCCACCGTGTGGCCCCCAATTATAGATTTTTTTTTTTAATTGAAGTACATTAGAAATTAGGTGGGGGGAGGGAGTTTAGTTTAGAGGTTAATTATCAGTTTATCCCGGACAATCCCTTTAAGTCTAAGGACCCAGATAGCAAACCACAAGCAGCGAAAAATGTTAGTATTTTTTCTGCAGTATTCATTATTAAATAAAAAATTATTAAACTTATGGGGAAAATGTGCAATTGCCATGCTGCATTTTCCCAAAAATTTTTTGTTTGGGAAAATGTGGCTTTTCTGGGGTGTTTTTAACCCTCAAGGTGTAGATGCAATATGCCAGAATCTCATTCACTTTGCTGGTACATAGGGTTGAGCGATCGTGTTCGGAAATGATCGGATTCCGATCGGCGATCGAGAAAAATTTCAAGATCGCCATCGGAATTCCAAACATGATCTTTTTACACTCATTCTGAGCGGAGTGTATACTCAGTGTGAAGGCTCCGCTGTGGTTCCATAGGAATGAATGGAAGCTGCTGGCACACAGCCTTTATCCCCTGCGCGCCGGCTGCGTCCATCCATTCTAATGGGAGACTGGCTAACATCTCTTGTAGCTACTTACCTGCAGAGATGGTTGGTCCGGTGCCCGGTGTTCTCGGTCTTCTTTGCCTCACTGGCCCCGCCTCCCAGGTTAGTGTTTAAAGAGCTAGGAAGAAGGTGGGGCTTGTGGCTAACCTGGGAGGCAGGGGGCAGCGAGACGAAGAAGAACGAGAACACCGGGCACCAGAGCAGCCATCTCTGCAGGTAAGTGGACACCAGGGGGGACTAAGTAGCCAGAGGATTAAAAAAAAATCCTCTGGCTACTTAGTGATTCACTACACAGCGTGGATTCTAACAATTAAAGCGTTCAATTGTTAGATTCCATGCTGTATAGTGAATAGGATTGGTTTTAAAATCTGAACTCCAATTAGTAAAAAAATCCCATTGACTTACATTGGGATCGGAATTGGGATCGAGATCGGGTTCGAATGAAAAATGATCGGAAATCGGATTTCAAAATCGATCCTGAAAAGTCAACCCTACTGGTACAGTAAAATGCAGCATTTTTTTCGGCAGCATTTCGGCAACATGGTGCCTTAGCCTAAGTCTACACCTAAGTCTATAGCCCACATAGCAAATCGCAGCAAAAATACGCAGTGAAAATGCATTGCATTTTTTTTGCAGTGTTTTTCATTGCGTCTTTCTCTGCAATTTTTCTTCCCTTATTATAGAGAAAACATTTGTTTTTGCTGATTTGTACAATTCCTAAAATTTCTATATTTCACTACCACCATTGGTTTAACAATGTAAAACCTATAAGCCCTAAATCCATGTGATTTTCATAGGGTTCTCACTGACAGATACTTGCTATCTACGTCGATGTGCGTATGTTCTGGCCCTCAAATTTCACATCTTCATGGGAGCACATATTTTACTTACGTAGAAAGAAGGGAACCATGAATGGGCTTTTGTACAACTCCAGCCATTGTGTTTGTCCGCCGTACACATCGTAAAATTGGTCGATGAAAAGAAAATATCATCTGGAATTGGCTGGTAAATAATCATACTCGGCCATAAATGGAATACTTTTGGGATATTTCTGGCCCTTGGTTGTTTTGTTAAGCCGCATGGTGCCGCTGATGTAGGCAAGAAAGAAGAGTCCGCAGATATCTTACTGGAGGGAAATACACCTGATAAAATAAACACATGCCAAGGCCGCACATTGGAAATCGCAACGTTCCCATTGTGATGACTGGACGGATTATGGAACACACACACGCTTGTAAATTCTATATTAGTATGTACACAGCGCTATTCCGAGGTATCATACACCTCAGCAAAATGGATACTTTTAGTTATTTTTGGAAGAAATTCCAAAAGTTCAGTCCTTACATTGTTCTTCTGTGATGTCGAAACCTTTGGGCCTGGGCAGGTTTTAATGACCCCCCTGGTCCTTTAAAGGGGTTGCCCAGGATAACCCATTTTTTGATATAAGGCTGGGGAAGGTGGAAAAAAAAACAACCTGTCCCTGGTGCTCCGATGTCTCCCACTGCGGTCCGGTCCTTTGTCTTGCTTTGGTGGAAGTCCTCGCCACAAATGATGGGCCTTAGGGTTCGTTCACACGGGGCAAGAAGGGGCGGATTTTGGCGCTGAATTCACGTCAGAATCCGCTCCCTCACAATAGAAGTCTATGTAGACCACTGGCTTACTTTTTTCTGTGAGCGGCATGTTGCCGTTCATGGAAAAGAAGAAGCGAGCTGCCCTTTCTTCAGGTGGATTCCTTATGGCAGCACCCTCCGGACTAGGCCCATTCATTTGGGCCTACTCCGGAGCAGAAATTAGGACCAAAATACACCCCCCTTGCCCCGTGTAAACTAGCCCTTAGAGTCTAAGGAATCGACACGGGATGTCACAGGTGATGTTTGTGAGCGATGTCCTGGTTCCTTTACTTAGGCTGCAGATACATTACGTAGGCACAGTACAATACTATTGCAGTTTGTTTTCTGGCCTGAAAACCGGGAGAGTTGACATGTCTGTCAGCACTGGGCCTGGTACAGATTTTGCATTTGAGTCCAGAAGATTCATGTTACGTCTCTGCATGTGACAGATGAGCATGACATCACGTGGCCTGTGAAGCTGCTGAGGGGCCCAGTTCTGATGTCACAACCCCCTGCATTCTGTGGCTTTTGGCACCGTGGGTAGTTCTGTCCCACGAGGTCACTTGACCCCCTCTTCCCTAATCTCATGGGTAATTTAACCACCCCTCTAATCTCCCATCCAACCCCTTACGTCCCAACCCAACACGCCACCACGACATACCAACCACTCCCTTCGGTACCAATAAAACTCTTCTTATTTGTTTTAATTTGATTTGATGAGAAGAGGAAACTGTACACCCTACTGGGAGAAGAGGAGCCGACTGTGGAGATTGCTGCCCAATATGTGTCCACCTACCACCAAATGAAGGGAAGATGAGACACCAAAGACTATTATACCCAAATCACCCACCCATTCGCCCATCCATCCCAAAGTCCTGCATGTCTGACTTTGTGTCCGGCTAAAAAAAACAGTTTCCCCGCGGACTGGCCACAGGTGGACACCAGGGGTCAACTTTACAAACCCATTCAAGTGAATGGGTTTTAAAACTGACTGCCGGGTTTCCGTCCCCTGCCCTGTTTCGCCAGGGCTGAAGACGGAAACCCGGACACCGGGTGCAAGTGTGAACCACCCCAAGCAAATTATTACACCCCAGACAACTGCTATAACACCTTGCACATTATATCACATTCCTCAAACCACTCCTGAACAAATGGGGTGCAGTGGGGCCGGGTCCATTATCCTCCATCAAGGGGCCATATTTGGTCCATTAGGGCATATCATTGTCATCAGTGATTGTTTTTGGTCTAGACAATGGTTAGATTGTTGACATCCACATGTCAGGGCCGAAGCTTTCCTAACAGTAACTCATGTCCTCTATTGGCTTGTCTTCTCTTCTCCATGTTACCAACACACGCACACGACCTTCAACATGATGGCGAACAAAATCAGACCAGGCTGGGCCGCCTTCTTCCAGTTCTGATCCTTAATCATTGTAGGCACTTTCTGTGGTGGGAAAGGGTAAGCATGGGCAATCTGACCCGTCTTCAGCTCCGCAGCCTCATACACAGTGTATTCTGACGTCTTTCTCTGAGTATTTTACAGCAACATGGGATGAATATGCAAATCTGACTTCCATGATGTAATTAGGATGCAGTGCCTCAAGTATGCACACCAATAGAGGGCGCTGACTGAGAATGTGCAAGTCTATCTTCCATGATGTAATTAGGAAAACAGTCTCAGTCAGCAAATCCAATAGAGGGCGCTCCCTTTAACATCATGCCGACCTTCTCAGAAGCCTTTTGTTTGCAATGATGTTGGGATTTTACCAGATACAGTCTCTCAGCCAAGGACAGCTGTTTCGATGTATTTGCATCTCATCAGCTTGGTGCAGAGATGACTGATCTGGCAGAGGTGAGAGGCTTAGACAGGGTTGAGGGGATGTATACTACCATAGGGTGTCTGAGAGATTGTATCAGACAGACCTGTCACGTGCCAGGTCTTTGTCCTTGGACCATATAACCACTGCGATGACCTACTGCTATGGAGATGCTCCGACCCAGTCACTTAACCATTCCAAAGTGGCCTGTCATCCAGACCCTTACGCTTGCCCATTTTCCTGCTTCCAACACATCACCTTCCAGAATGGACTATGCACTTGCTGCATAATATATCTTACCCTAACGGGTGCCATTGTCACCAGACGATCATCCACGTCACTGGTTTTAATGTTATGGCTGATGGCTGCATATCATTATTCAGGGGATTTAAAGCTCTGTGTTAAAAATGAGCCGAACAGAGTCATTTTTGTTCACCAAGAGCAATGACCATCCATTCGTATAGATCTGAAGCTTACAGGTATCCTGCATGTACTTCCTCGTCCTGTCTGCTCACTGTTTACTTTCCGCTGAACAAAATTCCTCTCCGTCCTCTGGTTAATCCTGGCTCCGTTTCAGGTTTCAACTTTTAGACCCAAGACAGGAAACACAGTCTACAAAGTTTAGTCATAGCTGCTTCTGACCACCGCGTCTGAACATCTGAACCGTCCTATGAAAGGATTCCTCGTCTGGGGACACGTGCCTCGGCCGCAGGCCCAGCACAGCCGAAGAACGCCGGGTTGTGCAGAGCTTTTTTCAGGTCTGTACAGTACACCGCACGTGGACCGCTGACCCGCAGCTGCTCTTTTATTTTTGTACTCATGAATGGAGTTTAACAAGTCAGGGTTTGGCAATATTTTTTTTTGCTTTTTTCCAGGTGTGAGGACCCTCGATTGACCCATGCGCTAAATATGGGTCCTCCAGTCCATTTCCCGATTTTACAGGAATTCCTGGCAGTAACTATGAATAGAATATGTATTCAGCCATGTTAAGCCCCACTGTGACCTGCGCTCCGGCAGACTTCACATTCAGACATACAGCCTTATTCGGATGCAACGTAGCATCATACCGAGACGTTCCACGGAAAGGAGGAAGGAAATGACTTTTTAGAATGAATGTCCATTTTTGTAGGTTGTTCAGTTTCATTCTATTTCCCTTGCTATATAATCTGTTAATATTATTCCATGGGTCTACAATAAAAAATAAAAATATATATATTTCCACACACCCTATTAGGGCACAGTTAGTTAGTAGAGGTGGTCGTCTGTTGAGGTCCTTGGTCAAAGTGAAGAGTAGTCACAAAGAGCATCTCAGGCTTTCGAGAACCTGTACTGTCTTGTGTTGCACCGACATCCCACTGATGGACATTTGGCAATGCTTTATTTCTCCATTGGTGACGCTGCAGTGAAATTAACCACTTGCTGCTAACTGTAACCTACCAGACCAGTCATCAAGATGAGCTAATTGTCTTATAAAAAGTAGGGGGCAGTGCAGCAAATCCAATGGAGGAAGGTAGGGTAGATAGGAATAGTAGTCGGACGTGGTTGGGCTCATGTTGGCTGTAGTTGACTTCACTAGACCTCTGGTATTCCACAAGGGCAAGTGCAACAGTGATGATGGGGCCTACAGTGTGCCTGATGGTGGTTGGGGTGCCCATGATGTTGGTACGGAATTTAGGACTCATGATTTACCAAAGTAAAGCAAGTGAACAGTTAAACACCAATCTTGCACAGAATGGAGGCACATGCTTGGATTTGGTTTGAGATGGAGTCTTGGTGATGGTTCACCCTGTGATCAGTCAGTGTCTTTCTAGTTCAGGGGACCAACTCATCTCCTCCTCATCTGAGTTAGCGGGACCAACTCATCTCCTCCTCATCTCCTCCTCATCTGAGTTAGCGGGACCAACTCATCTCCTCCTTAGGAATAAACAGTCTTGCTATCTCCTCTACCTCACTAGAATGATCTGTGGTTGAAACCAAGTGACCTTAATATAGGAAATCTTTGGAGAATGGACTGCCAATTCAGGTTATGATGCAGCTAAAAAGATCCCTGACAGAAAAAGAGAAATCTGAGAAGAAAAAGCAAGCTGCTTACTGCCTATGACTATAAGGGTGTGTTCCTGGAGAATCATCATCACCATAATCCACACTAGTGCATTCTCCCTGTTACTACACCGCCCTGGGCTCAAGGATGATTTGGTGGGAATGTACAGTTACCAACATGGCCACTACATAATAGGGAATAAGTGTCAGATTGTTGAGGGCCTGACTGCCATGGCTTTGAGTGATGAGGAAAACGCAGGCCCGGAAGTCCCCCATTCCTCCTCCTTTTGATTGGAGCTCTAGGGCGCTTGTGTAACATGCACGTCATTCAGAGCGATTGCAGTCTTGGCAGCCCCATAGCAGTGAATGGAGGGCCAGTAACATAAGTGCAGTAGCGCATTGTTCACAAGGAGGAGATATGTGGAACCCCCAGTGATCTGACACTTATGCCCTATTCTGAATCTTTAACGGTACAACCCCTTTAACTGAGCTGGGTTAGGGAGGTCATATCCTATGGGAATGTTCTGTACTGCTTCTCAGCATGAGAATGTGAATATATTTAGATGTGATGATCGACAGGGCACTCAGGACACCGGGCACCAGACCTACGGCATATGCCCCTGGTGTCCAGGTGCCACAAGGCCATTGGGTGATAATATACAATAGTCTTCTCTAAAGAAAACGGAAACATTATAAGAACATCAGAGTAAGATATTCAGGATCAGAAAACCAACACACATACTTTGGTATTTTTCCTGTTGAGATAATGTGTTTGCCGTTACTGTTTCTGTTTACTTGATATTTGCAAATGTCCCACAAAACTCACAAGGAATCCGATCCGTGTACAATGGAATAATTCATAAGTGCTCTATGGGACCTGAATCACTGCTCCAAAAATACCTGTACGCCCTACACAGCTAGTAACACCTAGTTATATCCAAAATATTACCAAAATATAATCTGGAGAAGACTATGTGCCATGGACCTAGCACTTGCACTCCAGCACCTCCATCTCCTCTCCCTCCTGGCTGCTGAGATGAGTCCCCGGGGCCACAGAAGAGCTGGGAAGTCAAGTGATGCATAGACATAGGTATTTTTCTACCCCGTCACTGCCTGACCATCATTATCTGACCAGTGGCACATTGGACAACCCAGGTTAATGTGCATCCTTGGACAATAAAGTCATCATGTCCCCCGTGCCTCAACAACATTCATATATGTAATTTTTAACAAAAATTCCAAAAAAGACATGGGTGAATATAAGCTTAAAGGGAACCAAACCAAAAGTTGAAATCTTTATAAATCTTCATATATGGTGTCCTATCCTGCTAATAGCTCCGTTACGGCTGCAGCACATTTTACTTTTCTCGCTGAGGCACAGTGCCTGTACAGTACAAATAAGACTTCCCCACCATCCACTATTATTACTACTGATTCCATACATGAAATTCTGCAAGGAGTAACTGTAAAATAGTAAATAGCTGAGGAACGACAAAGTGACCATAATATACAGTAGGAAATCCTGGGACACTCACTATCAATCCAAATTATGATGCAGCTAAAAAGATCCCTCACAGAAAAAGAGAAATCTGAGCACAAAAAAGCTGCTTACTGTGTATGACTAACATCCAAACAGTAATAACACGAGCAGCTAGTCAGCAATCCTGTGTGTAAAGAGCGATCTGCCCCTCCCCTCTACTTCTTGTGATCCATCTTGAGTCTTCTGGTTTCTAGAGATGGTAAAAGGGAATAAGCAGCAAACCAGGTAAGAGGGAAAAACCTAATGTCAGAAAGTTTAGAAAGGTTTTTCAAGCAGCAACATTCATGAATAAAGAGCATTACATTTTGGTCCAGATCTACATGCTCTATTGCATGAAATTATGTTGTTTGAAAAGTTACCATATTATTATTGAAAAGTTAATATAGCCTATGTACAAGAATATAACTACTATAATACTACCTCCTATGTACAAGAATATAACTACTATAATACTGCTCCTATGTACAAGAATATAACTACTATAATACTACCTCCTATGTACAAGAATATAACTACTATAATACTACTCCTATGTACAAGAATATAACTACTATAATACTGCCTCCTATGTACAAGAATATAACTACTATAATACTGCCTCCTATGTACAAGAATATAACTACTATGATACTACTCCTATGTACAAGAATATAACTACTATAATACTACTCCTATGTACAAGAATATAACTACTATAATACTGCTCCTATGTACAAGAATATAACTACTATGATACTACTCCTATGTACAAGAATATAAATACTATAATACTACTCCTATGTACAAGAATATAACTACTATAATACTGCTCCTATGTACAAGAATATAACTACTATAATACTAATCCTATGTACAAGAATATAACTACTATAATACTACTCCTATGTACAAGAATATAACTACTATAATACTGCTCCTATGTACAAGAATATAAATACTATAATACTACTCCTATGTACAAGAATATAACTACTATAATACTACCTCCTATGTACAAGAATATAACTACTATAATACTACTCCTATGTACAAGAATATAACTACTATAATACTACTCCTATGTACAAGAATATAACTACTATAATACTGCTCCTATGTACAAGAATATAACTACTATAATAGGACTATAGGACTATAGGACTATAATAGGACTGTACATAATAAACGGACGTACCACAGGCGATCCCAGAGGACGCTTCACACTAAACTCTCAAGTGGGCAACAGCGTGGTGGACTATGCCATTACAGACGCAGACCTGTCAGACATTGAAGACTTCACAATCGCACCTGACTCCCATCTATCAGACCACAACCAGATCCTACTATACATGAGAACCAGGAACAAAACACCCATACATGAGCCCCAACAGTCCGGCCTCTACAACCTACCAAGACATTTCACATGGGCCAACCACCAGGCCATAGAATATACCAACGCAACCAACCGACCCGAAATCAAGACACTGCTCACAAACTTCCATACAAACACCTATCAGCCAGACCAACAGGGAGTCACCAGAGCTGTGAAGGATCTCAAGTACATCCTACAGACCACAGCAGAACTAGCAGGCCTGAAACGAACCAAACCCATAAGACAAACCAACAAACAGTCCCACAAATGGTTCGACAGCGACTGCAGAGCACTACGCCATACCCTAAGAACAGCCTCCAACCAAAAACACAGGGACCCCAACAACAAGGAGGTGAGGGAAGCCTACAACAATCTATGCAAGCAATACAAGGGCACCCTCAGAGAGAAGAAACAGAGGTACCTCTCCCACAAAATTGAGCAACTAGAGGACTCCCTCCAGGACAGCTCATTCTGGGAGACCTGGCACCACATGGGCACAAAGCCCAAGAAAAACTCTCTCCACATCCAAAATGGCAATATCTGGCTCAACTACTTCAGAGGTCTCTACAAAAACATCCCAGAAGAAGAACTAACTCCAGAACAGCAACAGATAATCACCAAACTGAGGGACATGGAGAAAGTCATCAAAGACTTCCAGAACCCTCTGGACTCACCAATCACCATAAAAGATATACAGGAAAGAATTGTCCTGCTGAAAGGCAAAAAGGCCAGTGGCCCTGACGGCATCCTACCAGAGATGATCAAATACAGCTCTCCAGCAATACACGCGGCACTGGCAAAGCTATTCACCCTCGTGCTCAATGCTGGACACTTCCCCGAAGACTGGAACAAAGGGCTCATAACCCCCATCTACAAGAATGGGGACCAATATGACCCCAACAACTACAGAGGGATCTGCGTCAGCAGCACATAGCTGGGGAAACTGTTCAACAGCATCATCAATAACAGAATCCTCACCTTCCTCACACAACACGGGGTCCTCAGCAAGAGCCAAGCAGGGTTCATGCCAAACCACCGCATGACCATATCTACACCCTGCACAGCCTCATCAAGACGCACGTCCACAACACCAGAAGAGGCAAGATATTCACCTGCTTCGTAGACTTTAAGAAGGCGTTTGATTCAGTTTGGCACCCAGGCCTACTTCTAAAACTCCTAGAGAGTGGAATAGGAGGAAGAACGTACGACGTCATCAAGAGCTCCTACACCGGAAACCAGTGCAGTGTGAAGGTGAATGGGAAAAGGACAGCATACTTCCAACAGGCCCGAGGGGTCAGACAAGGCTGTAGCCTGAGCCCAACGCCCTTCAACATCTATATCAATGAACTGGCTACAGCCCTGGAGACCTCACCAATCCCAGGCCTCACCCTGAACAATCGAGAGGTGAAGTTCCTGCTGTATGCCGATGACCTCCTACTCCTGGCCCCCACCGAGAAAGACCTCCAAGAAAGCCTGTCAGTGCTGGAAAAATTCAGCACCACATGGGCCCTACCCATCAACCAGAAGAAGACCAAAGTCATGGTATTTCAGAAGAAGGGCCACAATAAAGCCTCCACCACCCCACAATTCACACTGAACGGCTCCACACTGGAGAAAACCAACAGCTACACCTACCTGGGGCTGGAGCTCAGCCAATCAGGAAGCTTCAAAGCAGCAATAGAAACCCTGAAAGCAAAAGCCTGCAGAACCTTCTACGCCATCAGAAGACAACTGTACCACCTCAAACCACCGGTGAGGGTCTGGCTGAAGATATTTGACGCAGTCATCACCCCGATCCTTCTCTATGGCAGTGAAGTTTGGGGCCCAGCCACCTACCCAGACCAGTCAAAGTGGGATTCCAGCCCAACAGAGAACTTCCACCTGGAGTTCTGCAAATACCTGCTCCATGTCCATCGCAACACCTCCAACATAGCCTGCAGGGCAGAGCTAGGCAGACTCCCCCTATGGCTCACCATACAGAAGAGGGCGCTAGCTTTCCAGGCACACATCCAGGTGAGCAAGTCCGACTCCTACCACCACCAAGCCTGGCTAAGCCACCTGAGCAAACCAGACATTCACCAACCAAACAGCAGCCAACCACCAAACCAAAAACACCAACAGATGATAACCAAGGCCGAAATAAAGGCGACCACAGAGGCAAACAGAGAGCGGTACATTGAAGAATGGAGAAATGAAATAAATAACTCCAAGAAACTCACCGTGTACCAATCCCTACAAAGGGACTACACCATGGCCACCTACCTGGAGAGAATACGCCACCCCAAGCACAGACAGACCCTGAGCCGGTACAGACTGAGCGCCCACAACCTAGAGATAGAGACGGGGCGATACAGGCAGACGTACAAGCCACGGGAGAAGAGACTGTGCCAGCACTGTGACCAGGGGGTCCTAGAAGACGAGACCCACTTCCTGCTACACTGCACCAAATACTCAGCTGTGAGGGCCGTCTACTACCAAAGACTCTCTGCCCACATCCCAGACTTCAGATCTGCAGACGAGAAGAGGAAACTCTACATCCTACTGGGAGAAGAAGAAGCCACTGTGGAGATCGCTGCCCAATACGTGTCCAGCTGTCACCAAACCAGAGGAAGATGAGACTCCATGGACTGTTATATTTATCCCAAAACACCCGCCCCGCCCCCACCTCCCCATATAGCAGTCACCAACGAAGAGGAAGACGAGACTCCACGGACTGTTATACCCCAAACCAACCGCCCTGCCCCACCCCACCTCCAACCCCCCCCCTAATAGCAGTCACCAACGAAGAGGAAGATGAGACTCCATGGACTGTTATAACCCAAACCCCCCCCCATACCCACCACCCACCCAACCCAACTCCCCCCCCCACACACTTTACTAGCTTTGGCAATGCCAAATACCTATTCGGACGTGCCAATAAAGCATTTTTTGATTTGATTTGATTTGATAATACTAATCCTATGTACAAGAATATAACTACTATAATACTACCTCCTATGTACAAGAATATAACTACTATAATACTGCTCCTATGTACAAGAATATAACTACTATAATACTACTCCTATGTACAAGAATATAACTACTATAATACTGCTCCTATGTACAAGAATATAACTACTATAATACTACTCCTATGTACAAGAATATAACTACTATAATACTACCTCCTATGTACAAGAATATAACTACTATAATACTACCTCCTATGTACAAGAATATAACTACTATAATACTACTCCTATGTACAAGAATATAACTACTATAATACTGCTCCTATGTACAAGAATATAACTACTATAATACTACTCCTATGTACAAGAATATAACTACTATAATACTGCTCCTATGTACAGGAATATAACTACTATAATACTACCGCCTATGTACAGGAATATAACTTCTATAATACTACTCCTATGTACAAGAATATAACTACTATAATACTACTCCTATGTACAAGAATATAACTACTATAATACTGCTCCTATGTACAAGAATATGACTACTATAATACTACTCCTATGTACAAGAATATAACTACTATAATACTGCTCCTATGTACAAGAATATAACTACTATAATACTGCCTCCTATGTACAAGAATATAACTACTATAATACTACCTCCTATATACAAGAATATAACTACTATAATACTGCTCCTATGTACAAGAATATAACTACTATAATACTGCTCCTATGTACAAGAATATAACTACTATAATACTGCTCCTATGTACAAGAATATAACTGATAGTATTGGTGCTTGTAGTGTTGTGGTTTGCTACCACATATAATCCATGACTTGTATGTAATATGTGACATAAATCATTACATGGAGAGCCATAAGATATAACAGATAAAAGAGACTGAATGTTTCCACCTCCAGACGTCTTACATACCTCTCCTCCTTCACTCTGGTGTGAGCCCATCTTCATACTGATTTCTGACCTAGGTGTTATCTATCTATGGTCTGTAGAATGTATTTATCACTAGATGGTGTTTTCTATGTTTGGTGTTTGCGGAGCAGGGATCGGGTCGCTGGCTTCTTGCTCTTCTACGAGGGCGGACATTGCTGCTTCCCTTTCTCACTGTTTGTTGACAGTCCAGGTGTGTGAAGAAAGGTCAAGTGTCAGTCTGAGAAATGTAGACACATTTGTAGAACATGATCTGTGCAGGCTGTGTATGGGGTCGGTGTAATATATCACATATAGTGCTGGGTAAAAATATTCACTCCCCCCTCCCCCATATTATGGCAGATTTATCACACTGACTGGTCCTTAGACAAATATTCCAGGGCATATCCCCCAACTTTTGAAGAGCAGGAAGAGGAAGATAATGTGCGGCGCGCCGCGGCAAATTTAACTCCTCCCACTTTTATGTTGACTCCGCCCATTCTCATTAATTTTTCATGTGCCCCCACACAATATAATCCTCCTACAGTCACCCGTAAATTATATGTCCCTCCTCCATCTCTCTCCCAGTTTCATATACATCCTTCATCTGCCCCAATTTCATGTCCCATCTCCTGCCCCCAGATTCATGTCCCATCTCTGCCCCCAGATTCATGTCCCCTCCATCTCTGCCCCCAGTTTCATGTCCATACATCTCTGCCCCCAGTTTCATGTTCCCCATCTCTTCCCCCAGTTTCATGTTCCCCTATTTGTGCCCCCAGTTTCATGTCCCTCCATATCTGCCCCCAGTTTCATGTCCCTCCATATCTGCCCCCAGTTTCATGTCCCCATCTCTTCCCCAAGTTTCATGTGTTTCAAGTTTCATGTGTTCTCCTTCATCTTCCCCAGTGTCATGCCGTTCTCCCCCTTCATCTGCCCCCAGTTTCATGGGCCCCCTACATTATGTTGCCCTCACTGTGTAACACAAAAAAAAATCACTTATACTCACCTTCCAACGCTCCCCCGCCGCTCTCTCCGCAGTCTCACTCGCTCACATAGTTGTAGGCACGATGTGACGTCATCACATTGCGCCTACACATGCTGGAGCGCAGCGGTATAGCAGGAGCTGAGCTGTGACAGCTCCTGCTTTAATCGCCTACTTATTCAACTCATCGGCGTCCTCCAGACGCCAATGAGTTGAAATCGGGACATACCTCCTGCCGACTGGGAGCATGGGACAGGACACCGAATTCATGAATGTCCCACGGAATTTGGGACGGTTGGGAGGTATGTTCCAGGGTCTTCGAATTTCCGCTACGTTTATCTATATAGGTCGGTGGTAAGGAGAGTTCCACATGGGGATGACATTCCCCGCGCTGACAGTTGCCGATGGCCGCAAGGTTTTGAAGGTATTGTCTCCAGTTTCCATGCAAAATCTTACAGCCAGTGACCACCAGAGGGCAGGGTTTGGGCTGTGAACTGTATTAGATGTATTCTTAACCCTTTAAGGACGCAGGGTATTTTGCACGTTCATATTTTCCCTCCTCACCTTCCAAAATTCATAACTTTTATGTTTTTCTATGGACAGCTCTTTGAGTGCTTATTTTTTGCATGACGAGTTGTATTTTCATTTGTCAGGGGGAAAATTTTGTCTATGGAATTTGACATGGAATTTGGTCAAGGGTTAAAATTTAGATTCAAATCCTTGAAACAGAATTTTTCCCCCATTAAATTAACCCTTCTAAAGCCTCGGTCAAAGATGGACGACACTGCCATGTTGGGGTGGATCCAGCAGTGAGATCCAGGAGTGGTGATCCATAGCCATGACAGCCGGGACCCTATAAAAAAAAGAGTCGCCTTATACACAGAAATATAGAAAAAAATAAGAATAGGACAACGTCTAGAATTTTTGTATTTTTTTTTTATTGTAAAGTGGATTTTTAAGGGGTTAACTTATAGAAAAAAAAAAATTATATAAATCTGGTATTGCTGTAATCGCTCCAACCACATAATGTAGGTGACTTAACATTTTGACTTTGTGAAAGAAAGTGGCTAAACGTATGCTATGTATATGAGAGAGTGCGCCTTGTGTATATAAAAACAGTCACGTTGTGTGTACAGAGGCTTATTGTCATTGTGCAGACACAGGTACTAGCAGTGACTTGTACTAGATCTTATGAAGCGTCTTCTGCCATCAAGTGGTCACCAGTTATCTGTACAGTGTAATGGTCAAAAATACTGCTTCAAGGGCAGAAGTATCAGCGCACCATAGGGCAGAGGTATCAGAGCACCATAGGGCAGAAGTATCAGAGCACCATAGGGCAGAAGTATCAGAGCACCATAGGGCAGAAGTATCAGAGCACCATAGGGCAGAAGTATCAGAGCACCATAGGGCAGAGGTATCAGAGCACCATAGGGCAGAAGTATCAGAGCACCATAGGGCAGAAGTATCATAGCACCATAGGGCAGAAGTATCATAGCACCATAGGGCAGAGGTATCAGAGCACCATAGGGCAGAAGTATCAGAGCACCATAGGGCAGAAGTATCAGAGCACCATAGGGCAGAGGTATCAGAGCACCATAGGGCAGAAGTATCAGAGCACCATAGGGCAGAAGTATCAGAGCACCATAGGGCAGAAGTATCATAGCACCATAGGGCAGAGGTATCAGAGCACCATAGGGCAGAAGTATCAGAGCACCATAGGGCAGAAGTATCAGAGCACCATAGGGCAGAAGTATCATAGCACCATAGGGCAGAAGTATCATAGCACCATAGGGCAGAGGTATCAGAGCTCCATAGGGCAGAAGTATCATAGCACCATAGGGCAGAAGTATCAGAGCACCATAGGGCAGAAGTATCAGAGCACCATAGGGCAGAAGTATCAGAGCACCATAGGGCAGAAGTATCAGAGCACCATAGGGCAGAAGTATCAGAGCACCATAGGGCAGAAGTATCAGAGCACCATAGGGCAGAGGTATCAGAGCACCATAGGGCAGAAGTATCAGAGCACCATAGGGAAGAGGTATCAGAGCACCATAGGGCAGAAGTATCAGAGCACCATAGGGCAGAAGTATCAGAGCACCATAGGGCAGAAGTATCAGCGCACCATAGGGCAGAAGTATCAGAGCACCATAGGGCAGAAGTATCAGAGCACCATAGGGCAGAAGTATCAGAGCACCATAGGGCAGAAGTGTCAGAGCACCATAGGGCAGAAGTATCAGAGCACCATAGGGCAGAAGTGTCAGAGCACCATAGGGCAGAAGTATCAGAGCACCATAGGGCAGAAGTATCAGAGCACCATAGGGCAGAAGTGTCAGAGCACCATAGGGCAGAAGTATCAGAGCACCATAGGGCAGAAGTATCAGAGCACCATAGGGCAGAGGTATCAGAGCACCATAGGGCAGAAGTATCAGAGCACCATAGGGCAGAAGTATCAGAGCACCATAGGGCAGAAGTATAAGAGCACCATAGGGCAGAAGTATCAGAGCACCATAGGGCAGAAGTATCAGAGCACCATAGGGCAGAAGTATCAGAGCACCATAGGGCAGAGGTATCAGTGCACCATAGGGCAGAAGTATCAGAGCACCATAGGGCAGAAGTATCAGAGCACCATAGGGCAGAAGTATCAGAGCACCATAGGGCAGAGGTATCAGAGCACCATAGGGCAGAAGTATCAGAGCACCATAGGGCAGAGGTATCAGAGCACCATAGGGCAGAGGTATCAGAGCACCATAGGGCAGAGGTATCAGAGCACCATAGGGCAGAAGTATCAGAGCACCATAGGGCAGAGGTATCAGAGCACCATAGGGCAGAGGTATCAGAGCACCATAGGGCAGAGGTATCAGAGCACCATAGGGCAGAAGTATCAGAGCACCATAGGGCAGAAGTATCAGAGCACCATAGGGCAGAAGTATCAGAGCACCATAGGGCAGAGGTATCAGAGCACCATAAGGCAGAAGTATCAGAGCACCATAGGGCAGAAGTATCAGAGCACCATAGGGCAGAAGTATCAGAGCACCATAGGGCAGAAGTATCAGAGCACCATAGGGCAGAGGTATCAGAGCACCATAGGGCAGAAGTATCAGAGCACCATAGGGCAGAAGTATCAGAGCACCATAGGGCAGAAGTATCAGAGCACCATAGGGCAGAAGTATCAGAGCACCATAGGGCAGAAGTATCAGAGCACCATAGGGCAGAGGTATCAGAGCACAATAGGGCAGAAGTATCAGAGCACCATAGGGCAGAAGTATCAGAGCACCATAGGGCAGAGGTATCAGAGCACCATAGGGCAGAAGTATCAGAGCACCATAGGGCAGAGGTATCAGAGCACCATAGGGCAGAGGTATCAGAGCACCATAGGGCAGAAGTATCAGAGCACCATAGGGCAGAAGTATCAGAGCACCATAGGGCAGAAGTATCAGAGCACCATAGGGCAGAAGTATCAGAGCACCATAGGGCAGAGGTATCAGAGCACCATAGGGCAGAAGTATCAGAGCACCATAGGGCAGAAGTATCAGAGCACCATAGGGCAGAAGTATCAGAGCACCATAGGGCAGAAGTATCAGAGCACCATAGGGCAGAAGTATCAGAGCACCATAGGGCAGAGGTATCAGAGCACCATAGGGCAGAGGTATCAGAGCACCATAGGGCAGAAGTATCAGAGCACCATAGGGCAGAAGTATCAGAGCACCATAGGGCAGAAGTATCAGAGCACCATAGGGCAGAAGTATCAGAGCACCATAGGGCAGAGGTATCAGAGCACCATAGGGCAGAAGTATCAGAGCACCATAGGGCAGAAGTATCAGAGCACCATAGGGCAGAAGTATCAGAGCACCATAGGGCAGAAGTATCAGAGCACCATAGGGCAGAAGTATCAGAGCACCATAGGGCAGAGGTATCAGAGCACCATAGGGCAGAAGTATCAGAGCACCATAGGGCAGAAGTATCAGAGCACCATAGGGCAGAGGTATCAGAGCACCATAGGGCAGAAGTATCAGAGCACCATAGGGCAGAAGTATCAGAGCACCATAGGGCAGAGGTATCAGAGCACCATAGGGCAGAAGTATCAGAGCACCATAGGGCAGAAGTATCAGAGCACCATAGGGCAGAAGTATCAGAGCACCATAGGGCAGAGGTATCAGAGCACCATAGGGCAGAAGTATCAGAGCACCATAGGGCAGAGGTATCAGAGCACCATAGGGCAGAGGTATCAGAGCACCATAGGGCAGAGGTATCAGAGCACCATAGGGCAGAAGTATCAGAGCACCATAGGGCAGAAGTATCAGAGCACCATAGGGCAGAAGTATCAGAGCACCATAGGGCAGAGGTATCAGAGCACCATAGGGCAGAAGTATCAGAGCACCATAGGGCAGAAGTATCAGAGCACCATAGGGTAGAAGTATCAGAGCACCATAGGGCAGAAGTATCAGAGCACCATAGGGCAGAGGTATCAGAGCACCATAGGGCAGAAGTATCAGAGCACCATAGGGCAGAAGTATCAGAGCACCATAGGGCAGAAGTATCAGAGCACCATAGGGCAGAAGTATCAGAGCACCATAGGGCAGAAGTATCAGAGCACCATAGGGCAGAGGTATCAGAGCACAATAGGGCAGAAGTATCAGAGCACCATAGGGCAGAAGTATCAGAGCACCATAGGGCAGAGGTATCAGAGCACCATAGGGCAGAAGTATCAGAGCACCATAGGGCAGAGGTATCAGAGCACCATAGGGCAGAGGTATCAGAGCACCATAGGGCAGAAGTATCAGAGCACCATAGGGCAGAAGTATCAGAGCACCATAGGGCAGAAGTATCAGAGCACCATAGGGCAGAGGTATCAGAGCACCATAGGGCAGAAGTATCAGAGCACCATAGGGCAGAAGTATCAGAGCACCATAGGGCAGAAGTATCAGAGCACCATAGGGAAGAAGTATCAGAGCACCATAGGGCAGAGGTATCAGAGCACCATAGGGCAGAAGTATCAGAGCACCATAGGGCAGAAGTATCAGAGCACCATAGGGCAGAAGTATCAGAGCACCATAGGGCAGAAGTATCAGAGCACCATAGGGCAGAAGTATCAGAGCACCATAGGGCAGAGGTATCAGAGCACCATAGGGCAGAAGTATCAGAGCACCATAGGGCAGAAGTATCAGAGCACCATAGGGCAGAGGTATCAGAGAACCATAGGGCAGAAGTATCAGAGCACCATAGGGCAGAAGTATCAGAGCACCATAGGGCAGAGGTATCAGAGCACCATAGGGCAGAAGTATCAGAGCACCATAGGGCAGAAGTATCAGAGCACCATAGGGCAGAAGTATCAGAGCACCATAGGGCAGAAGTATCAGAGCACCATAGGGCAGAGGTATCAGAGCACCATAGGGCAGAAGTATCAGAGCACCATAAGGCAGAAGTATCAGAGCACCATAGGGCAGAAGTATCAGAGCACCATAGGGCAGAAGTGTCAGAGCACCATAGGGCAGAAGTGTCAGAGCACCATAGGGCAGAAGAATCAGAGCACCATAGGGCAGAAGTATCAGAGCACCATAGGGCAGAGGTATTAGAGCACCATAGGGCAGAAGTATCAGAGCACCATAAGGCAGAGGTATCAGAGCACCATAGGGCAGAGGTATCAGCGCACCATAGGGCAGAAGTATCAGAGCACCATAGGGCAGAAGAATCAGAGCACCATAGGGCAGAGGTATCAGAGCACCATAGGGCAGAGGTATCAGAGCACCATAGGGCAGAAGTATCAGAGCACCATAGGGCAGAGGTATCAGAGCACCATAGGGCAGAAGTATAAGAGCACCATAGGGCAGAGGTATCAGAGCACCATAGGGCAGAAGTATCAGAGCACCATAGGGCAGAGGTATCAGAGCACCATAGGGCAGAAGTATCAGCGCTCCATAGGGCAGAAGTATCAGAGCACCATAGGGCAGAAGTATCAGAGCACCATAGGGCAGAGGTTTCAGAGCACCATAGGGCAGAAGTATCAGAGCACCATAGGGCAGAAGTATCAGAGCACCATAGGGCAGAGGTATCAGAGCACCATAGGGCAGAAGTATCAGAGCACCATAGGGCAGAGGTATCAGAGCACCATAGGGCAGAAGTATCAGAGCACCATAGGGCAGAAGTATCAGAGCACCATAGGGCAGAAGTATCAGAGCACCATAGGGCAGAAGTATCAGAGCACCATAGGGCAGAGGTATCAGAGCACCATAGGGCAGAAGTATCAGAGCACCATAAGGCAGAGGTATCAGAGCACCATAGGGCAGAAGTATCAGAGCACCATAGGGCAGAAGTATCAGAGCACCATAGGGCAGAAGTGTCAGAGCACCATAGGGCAGAAGTATCAGAGCACCATAGGGCAGAAGTATCAGAGCACCATAGGGCAGAAGTATCAGAGCACTATAGGGCAAAGGTATTAGAGCACCATAGGGCAGAAGTATCAGAGCACCATAAGGCAGAGGTATAAGAGCACCATAGGGCAGAGGTATCAGCGCACCATAGGGCAGAAGTATCAGAGCACCATAGGGCAGAAGTATCAGAGCACCATAGGGCAGAGGTATCAGAGCACCATAGGGCAGAGGTATCAGAGCACCATAGGGCAGAAGTATCAGAGCACCATAGGGCAGAGGTATCAGAGCACCATAGGGCAGAAGTATAAGAGCACCATAGGGCAGAGGTATCAGAGCACCATAGGGCAGAAGTATCAGAGCACCATAGGGCAGAAGTATCAGAGCACCATAGGGCAGAAGTATCAGAGCACCATAGGGCAGAAGTATCAGAGCACCATAGGGCAGAGGTATTAGAGCACCATAGGGCAGAAGTATCAGAGCACCATAGGGCAGAAGTATCAGAGCACCATAGGGCAGAGGTATCAGAGCACCATAGGGCAGAAGTATCAGCGCTCCATAGGGCAGAAGTATCAGAGCACCATAGGGCAGAAGTATCAGAGCACCATAGGGCAGAGATATCAGAGCACCAAAGGGCAGAAGTATCAGAGCACCATAGGGCAGAAGTATCAGAGCACCATAGGGCAGAGGTATCAGCGCACCATAGGGCAGAGGTATCAGAGCACCATAGGGCGGACGTATCAGAGCACCATAGGGCAGAAGTATCAGAGCACCATAGGGCAGAAGTATCAGCGCACCATAGGGCAGAAGTATCAGAGCACCATAGGGCAGAAGTATCAGAGCACCATAGGGCAGAAGTATCAGAGCACCATAGGGCAGAAGTGTCAGAGCACCATAGGGCAGAAGTATCAGAGCACCATAGGGCAGAAGTGTCAGAGCACCATAGGGCAGAAGTATCAGAGCACCATAGGGCAGAAGTATCAGAGCACCATAGGGCAGAAGTGTCAGAGCACCATAGGGCAGAAGTATCAGAGCACCATAGGGCAGAAGTATCAGAGCACCATAGGGCAGAAGTATCAGAGCACCATAGGGCAGAAGTATCAGAGCACCATAGGGCAGAAGTATCAGAGCACCATAGGGCAGAAGTATCAGCGCACCATAGGGCAGAAGTATCAGAGCACCATAGGGCAGAAGTATCAGAGCACCATAGGGCAGAAGTATCAGAGCACCATAGGGCAGAAGTGTCAGAGCACCATAGGGCAGAAGTATCAGAGCACCATAGGGCAGAAGTGTCAGAGCACCATAGGGCAGAAGTATCAGAGCACCATAGGGCAGAAGTATCAGAGCACCATAGGGCAGAAGTGTCAGAGCACCATAGGGCAGAAGTATCAGAGCACCATAGGGCAGAAGTATCAGAGCACCATAGGGCAGAGGTATCAGAGCACCATAGGGCAGAAGTATCAGAGCACCATAGGGCAGAAGTATCAGAGCACCATAGGGCAGAAGTATAAGAGCACCATAGGGCAGAAGTATCAGAGCACCATAGGGCAGAAGTATCAGAGCACCATAGGCAGAAGTATCAGAGCACCATAGGGCAGAGGTATCAGTGCACCATAGGGCAGAAGTATCAGAGCACCATAGGGCAGAAGTATCAGAGCACCATAGGGCAGAAGTATCAGAGCACCATAGGGCAGAGGTATCAGAGCACCATAGGGCAGAAGTATCAGAGCACCATAGGGCAGAGGTATCAGAGCACCATAGGGCAGAGGTATCAGAGCACCATAGGGCAGAGGTATCAGAGCACCATAGGGCAGAAGTATCAGAGCACCATAGGGCAGAGGTATCAGAGCACCATAGGGCAGAGGTATCAGAGCACCATAGGGCAGAGGTATCAGAGCACCATAGGGCAGAAGTATCAGAGCACCATAGGGCAGAAGTATCAGAGCACCATAGGGCAGAAGTATCAGAGCACCATAGGGCAGAGGTATCAGAGCACCATAAGGCAGAAGTATCAGAGCACCATAGGGCAGAAGTATCAGAGCACCATAGGGCAGAAGTATCAGAGCACCATAGGGCAGAAGTATCAGAGCACCATAGGGCAGAGGTATCAGAGCACCATAGGGCAGAAGTATCAGAGCACCATAGGGCAGAAGTATCAGAGCACCATAGGGCAGAAGTATCAGAGCACCATAGGGCAGAAGTATCAGAGCACCATAGGGCAGAAGTATCAGAGCACCATAGGGCAGAGGTATCAGAGCACAATAGGGCAGAAGTATCAGAGCACCATAGGGCAGAAGTATCAGAGCACCATAGGGCAGAGGTATCAGAGCACCATAGGGCAGAAGTATCAGAGCACCATAGGGCAGAGGTATCAGAGCACCATAGGGCAGAGGTATCAGAGCACCATAGGGCAGAAGTATCAGAGCACCATAGGGCAGAAGTATCAGAGCACCATAGGGCAGAAGTATCAGAGCACCATAGGGCAGAAGTATCAGAGCACCATAGGGCAGAGGTATCAGAGCACCATAGGGCAGAAGTATCAGAGCACCATAGGGCAGAAGTATCAGAGCACCATAGGGCAGAAGTATCAGAGCACCATAGGGCAGAAGTATCAGAGCACCATAGGGCAGAAGTATCAGAGCACCATAGGGCAGAGGTATCAGAGCACCATAGGGCAGAGGTATCAGAGCACCATAGGGCAGAAGTATCAGAGCACCATAGGGCAGAAGTATCAGAGCACCATAGGGCAGAAGTATCAGAGCACCATAGGGCAGAAGTATCAGAGCACCATAGGGCAGAGGTATCAGAGCACCATAGGGCAGAAGTATCAGAGCACCATAGGGCAGAAGTATCAGAGCACCATAGGGCAGAGGTATCAGAGCACCATAGGGCAGAGGTATCAGAGCACCATAGGGCAGAAGTATCAGAGCACCATAGGGCAGAAGTATCAGAGCACCATAGGGCAGAAGTATCAGAGCACCATAGGGCAGAAGTATCAGAGCACCATAGGGCAGAGGTATCAGAGCACCATAGGGCAGAAGTATCAGAGCACCATAGGGCAGAAGTATCAGAGCACCATAGGGCAGAAGTATCAGAGCACCATAGGGCAGAAGTATCAGAGCACCATAGGGCAGAAGTATCAGAGCACCATAGGGCAGAGGTATCAGAGCACCATAGGGCAGAGGTATCAGAGCACCATAGGGCAGAAGTATCAGAGCACCATAGGGCAGAAGTATCAGAGCACCATAGGGCAGAAGTATCAGAGCACCATAGGGCAGAAGTATCAGAGCACCATAGGGCAGAGGTATCAGAGCACCATAGGGCAGAAGTATCAGAGCACCATAGGGCAGAAGTATCAGAGCACCATAGGGCAGAAGTATCAGAGCACCATAGGGCAGAAGTATCAGAGCACCATAGGGCAGAAGTATCAGAGCACCATAGGGCAGAGGTATCAGAGCACCATAGGGCAGAAGTATCAGAGCACCATAGGGCAGAAGTATCAGAGCACCATAGGGCAGAGGTATCAGAGCACCATAGGGCAGAAGTATCAGAGCACCATAGGGCAGAAGTATCAGAGCACCATAGGGCAGAGGTATCAGAGCACCATAGGGCAGAAGTATCAGAGCACCATAGGGCAGAAGTATCAGAGCACCATAGGGCAGAAGTATCAGAGCACCATAGGGCAGAGGTATCAGAGCACCATAGGGCAGAAGTATCAGAGCACCATAGGGCAGAGGTATCAGAGCACCATAGGGCAGAGGTATCAGAGCACCATAGGGCAGAGGTATCAGAGCACCATAGGGCAGAAGTATCAGAGCACCATAGGGCAGAAGTATCAGAGCACCATAGGGCAGAAGTATCAGAGCACCATAGGGCAGAGGTATCAGAGCACCATAGGGCAGAAGTATCAGAGCACCATAGGGCAGAAGTATCAGAGCACCATAGGGTAGAAGTATCAGAGCACCATAGGGCAGAAGTATCAGAGCACCATAGGGCAGAGGTATCAGAGCACCATAGGGCAGAAGTATCAGAGCACCATAGGGCAGAAGTATCAGAGCACCATAGGGCAGAAGTATCAGAGCACCATAGGGCAGAAGTATCAGAGCACCATAGGGCAGAAGTATCAGAGCACCATAGGGCAGAGGTATCAGAGCACAATAGGGCAGAAGTATCAGAGCACCATAGGGCAGAAGTATCAGAGCACCATAGGGCAGAGGTATCAGAGCACCATAGGGCAGAAGTATCAGAGCACCATAGGGCAGAGGTATCAGAGCACCATAGGGCAGAGGTATCAGAGCACCATAGGGCAGAAGTATCAGAGCACCATAGGGCAGAAGTATCAGAGCACCATAGGGCAGAAGTATCAGAGCACCATAGGGCAGAGGTATCAGAGCACCATAGGGCAGAAGTATCAGAGCACCATAGGGCAGAAGTATCAGAGCACCATAGGGCAGAAGTATCAGAGCACCATAGGGAAGAAGTATCAGAGCACCATAGGGCAGAGGTATCAGAGCACCATAGGGCAGAAGTATCAGAGCACCATAGGGCAGAAGTATCAGAGCACCATAGGGCAGAAGTATCAGAGCACCATAGGGCAGAAGTATCAGAGCACCATAGGGCAGAAGTATCAGAGCACCATAGGGCAGAGGTATCAGAGCACCATAGGGCAGAAGTATCAGAGCACCATAGGGCAGAAGTATCAGAGCACCATAGGGCAGAGGTATCAGAGAACCATAGGGCAGAAGTATCAGAGCACCATAGGGCAGAAGTATCAGAGCACCATAGGGCAGAGGTATCAGAGCACCATAGGGCAGAAGTATCAGAGCACCATAGGGCAGAAGTATCAGAGCACCATAGGGCAGAAGTATCAGAGCACCATAGGGCAGAAGTATCAGAGCACCATAGGGCAGAGGTATCAGAGCACCATAGGGCAGAAGTATCAGAGCACCATAAGGCAGAAGTATCAGAGCACCATAGGGCAGAAGTATCAGAGCACCATAGGGCAGAAGTGTCAGAGCACCATAGGGCAGAAGTGTCAGAGCACCATAGGGCAGAAGAATCAGAGCACCATAGGGCAGAAGTATCAGAGCACCATAGGGCAGAGGTATTAGAGCACCATAGGGCAGAAGTATCAGAGCACCATAAGGCAGAGGTATCAGAGCACCATAGGGCAGAGGTATCAGCGCACCATAGGGCAGAAGTATCAGAGCACCATAGGGCAGAAGAATCAGAGCACCATAGGGCAGAGGTATCAGAGCACCATAGGGCAGAGGTATCAGAGCACCATAGGGCAGAAGTATCAGAGCACCATAGGGCAGAGGTATCAGAGCACCATAGGGCAGAAGTATAAGAGCACCATAGGGCAGAGGTATCAGAGCACCATAGGGCAGAAGTATCAGAGCACCATAGGGCAGAGGTATCAGAGCACCATAGGGCAGAAGTATCAGCGCTCCATAGGGCAGAAGTATCAGAGCACCATAGGGCAGAAGTATCAGAGCACCATAGGGCAGAGGTTTCAGAGCACCATAGGGCAGAAGTATCAGAGCACCATAGGGCAGAAGTATCAGAGCACCATAGGGCAGAGGTATCAGAGCACCATAGGGCAGAAGTATCAGAGCACCATAGGGCAGAGGTATCAGAGCACCATAGGGCAGAAGTATCAGAGCACCATAGGGCAGAAGTATCAGAGCACCATAGGGCAGAAGTATCAGAGCACCATAGGGCAGAAGTATCAGAGCACCATAGGGCAGAGGTATCAGAGCACCATAGGGCAGAAGTATCAGAGCACCATAAGGCAGAGGTATCAGAGCACCATAGGGCAGAAGTATCAGAGCACCATAGGGCAGAAGTATCAGAGCACCATAGGGCAGAAGTGTCAGAGCACCATAGGGCAGAAGTATCAGAGCACCATAGGGCAGAAGTATCAGAGCACCATAGGGCAGAAGTATCAGAGCACTATAGGGCAGAGGTATTAGAGCACCATAGGGCAGAAGTATCAGAGCACCATAAGGCAGAGGTATAAGAGCACCATAGGGCAGAGGTATCAGCGCACCATAGGGCAGAAGTATCAGAGCACCATAGGGCAGAAGTATCAGAGCACCATAGGGCAGAGGTATCAGAGCACCATAGGGCAGAGGTATCAGAGCACCATAGGGCAGAAGTATCAGAGCACCATAGGGCAGAGGTATCAGAGCACCATAGGGCAGAAGTATAAGAGCACCATAGGGCAGAGGTATCAGAGCACCATAGGGCAGAAGTATCAGAGCACCATAGGGCAGAAGTATCAGAGCACCATAGGGCAGAAGTATCAGAGCACCATAGGGCAGAAGTATCAGAGCACCATAGGGCAGAGGTATTAGAGCACCATAGGGCAGAAGTATCAGAGCACCATAGGGCAGAAGTATCAGAGCACCATAGGGCAGAGGTATCAGAGCACCATAGGGCAGAAGTATCAGCGCTCCATAGGGCAGAAGTATCAGAGCACCATAGGGCAGAAGTATCAGAGCACCATAGGGCAGAGATATCAGAGCACCAAAGGGCAGAAGTATCAGAGCACCATAGGGCAGAAGTATCAGAGCACCATAGGGCAGAGGTATCAGCGCACCATAGGGCAGAGGTATCAGAGCACCATAGGGCGGACGTATCAGAGCACCATAGGGCAGAAGTATCAGAGCACCATAGGGCAGAAGTATCAGCGCACCATAGGGCAGAAGTATCAGAGCACCATAGGGCAGAAGTATCAGAGCACCATAGGGCAGAAGTATCAGAGCACCATAGGGCAGAAGTGTCAGAGCACCATAGGGCAGAAGTATCAGAGCACCATAGGGCAGAAGTGTCAGAGCACCATAGGGCAGAAGTATCAGAGCACCATAGGGCAGAAGTATCAGAGCACCATAGGGCAGAAGTGTCAGAGCACCATAGGGCAGAAGTATCAGAGCACCATAGGGCAGAAGTATCAGAGCACCATAGGGCAGAAGTATCAGAGCACCATAGGGCAGAAGTATCAGAGCACCATAGGGCAGAAGTATCAGAGCACCATAGGGCAGAAGTATCAGAGCACCATAGGGCAGAGGTATCAGAGCACCATAAGGCAGAGGTATCAGAGCACCATAGGGCAGAAGTATCAGAGCACCATAGGGCAGAGGTATCAGAGCACCATAGGGCAGAGGTATCAGAGCACCATAGGGCAGAAGTATCAGAGCACCATAGGGCAGAAGTATCAGAGCACCATAGGGCAGAAGTATCAGAGCACCATAGGGCAGAAGTATCAGAGCACCATAGGGCAGAAGTATCAGAGCACCATAGGGCAGAAGTATCAGAGCACCATAGGGCAGAAGTATCAGAGCACCATAGGGCAGAGGTATCAGAGCACCATAGGGCAGAGGTATCAGAGCACCATAGGGCAGAAGTATCAGAGCACCATAGGGCAGAAGTATCAGAGCACCATAGGGCAGAAGTATCAGAGCACCATAGGGCAGAAGTATCAGAGCACCATAGGGCAGAGGTATCAGAGCACCATAAGGCAGAGGTATCAGAGCACCATAGGGCAGAAGTATCAGAGCACCATAGGGCAGAGGTATCAGAGCACCATAGGGCAGAGGTATCAGAGCACCATAGGGCAGAAGTATCAGAGCACCATAGGGCAGAAGTATCAGAGCACCATAGGGCAGAAGTATCAGAGCACCATAGGGCAGAAGAATCAGAGCACCATAGGGCAGAAGTATCAGAGCACCATAGGGCAGAAGTATCAGAGCACCATAGGGCAGAAGTATCAGAGCACCATAGGGCAGAGGTATCAGTGCACCATAGGGCAGAAGTATCAGAGCACCATAGGGCAGAAGTATCAGAGCACCATAGGGCAGAAGTATCAGAGCACCATAGGGCAGAGGTATCAGAGCACCATAGGGCAGAAGTATCAGAGCACCATAGGGCAGAGGTATCAGAGCACCATAGGGCAGAGGTATCAGAGCACCATAGGGCAGAGGTATCAGAGCACCATAGGGCAGAAGTATCAGAGCACCATAGGGCAAAGGTATCAGAGCACCATAGGGCAGAAGTATCAGAGCACCATAGGGCAGAAGTATAAGAGCACCATAGGGCAGAAGTATCAGAGCACCATAGGGCAGAGGTATCAGAGCACCATAGGGCAGAAGTATCAGAGCACCATAGGGCAGAAGTATCAGAGCACCATAGGGCAGAAGTATCAGAGCACCATAGGGCAGAAGTATCAGAGCACCATAGGGCAGAAGTATCAGAGCACCATAGGGCAGAGGTATCAGAGCACCATAGGGCAGAAGTATCAGAGCACAATAGGGCAGAAGTATCAGAGCACCATAGGGCAGAGGTATCAGAGCACCATAGGGCAGAAGTATCAGAGCACCATAGGGCAGAAGTAACAGAGCACCATAGGGCAGAAGTATCAGAGCACCATAGGGCAGAAGTATCAGAGCACCATAGGGCAGAGGTATCAGAGCACCATAGGGCAGAAGTATCAGAGCACCATAAGGCAGAGGTATCAGAGCACCATAGGGCAGAAGTATCAGAGCACCATAAGGCAGAAGTATCAGAGCACCATAGGGCAGAAGTATCAGAGCACCATAGGGCAGAAGTGTCAGAGCACCATAGGGCAGAAGTGTCAGAGCACCATAGGGCAGAAGTATCAGAGCACCATAGGGCAGAAGTATCAGAGCACCATAGGCCAGAGGTATTAGAGCACCATAGGGCAGAAGTATCAGAGCACGATAAGGCAGAGGTATCAGAGCACCATAGGGCAGAGGTATCAGCGCACCATAGGGCAGAAGTATCAGAGCACCATAGGGCAGAGGTATCAGAGCACCATAGGGCAGAGGTATCAGAGCACCATAGGGCAGAGGTATCAGAGCACCATAGGGCAGAGGTATCAGAGCACCATAGGGCAGAGGTATCAGAGCACCATAGGGCAGAAGTATCAGAGCACCATAGGGCAGAAGTATCAGAGCACCATAGGGCAGAAGTATCAGAGCACCATAGGGCAGAAGTATCAGAGCACCATAGGGCAGAAGTATCAGAGCACCATAGGGCAGAGGTATCAGAGCACCATAGGGCAGAAGTATCAGAGCACCATAAGGCAGAAGTATCAGAGCACCATAGGGCAGAAGTATCAGAGCACCATAGGGCAGAAGTGTCAGAGCACCATAGGGCAGAAGTGTCAGAGCACCATAGGGCAGAAGTATCAGAGCACCATAGGGCAGAAGTATCAGAGCACCATAGGGCAGAGGTATTAGAGCACCATAGGGCAGAAGTATCAGAGCACCATAAGGCAGAGGTATCAGAGCACCATAGGGCAGAGGTGTCAGCGCACCATAGGGCAGAAGTATCAGAGCACCATAGGGCAGAAGTATCAGAGCACCATAGGGCAGAGGTATCAGAGCACCATAGGGCAGAGGTATCAGAGCACCATAGGGCAGAAGTATCAGAGCACCATAGGGCAGAAGTATCAGAGCACCATAGGGCAGAGGTATCAGAGCACCATAGGGCAGAAGTATCAGAGCACCATAGGGCAGAAGTATCAGAGCACCATAGGGCAGAAGTATAAGAGCACCATAGGGCAGAAGTATCAGAGCACCATAGGGCAAGAGTATCAGAGCACCATAGGGCAGAGGTATCAGTGCACCATAGGGCAGAAGAATCAGAGCACCATAGGGCAGAAGTATCAGAGCACCATAGGGCAGAAGTATCAGAGCACCATAGGGCAGAAGTATCAGAGCACCATAGGGCAGAAGTATCAGAGCACCATAGGGCAGAGGTATCAGTGCACCATAGGGCAGAAGTATCAGAGCACCATAGGGCAAAAGTATCAGAGCACCATAGGGCAGAAGTATCAGAGCACCATAGGGCAGAGGTATCAGAGCACCATAGGGCAGAAGTATCAGAGCACCATAGGGCAGAGGTATCAGAGCACCATAGGGCAGAGGTATCAGAGCACCATAGGGCAGAGGTATCAGAGCACCATAGGGCAGAGGTATCAGAGCACCATAGGGCAGAAGTATCAGAGCACCATAGGGCAGAAGAATCAGAGCACCATAGGGCAGAAGTATAAGAGCACCATAGGGCAGAAGTATCAGAGCACCATAGGGCAAGAGTATCAGAGCACCATAGGGCAGAGGTATCAGTGCACCATAGGGCAGAAGTATCAGAGCACCATAGGGCAGAAGTATCAGAGCACCATAGGGCAGAAGTATCAGAGCACCATAGGGCAGAAGTATCAGAGCACCATAGGGCAGAGGTATCAGTGCACCATAGGGCAGAAGTATCAGAGCACCATAGGGCAGAAGTATCAGAGCACCATAGGGCAGAAGTATCAGAGCACCATAGGGCAGAGGTATCAGAGCACCATAGGGCAGAAGTATCAGAGCACCATAGGGCAGAGGTATCAGAGCACCATAGGGCAGAGGTATCAGAGCACCATAGGGCAGAGGTATCAGAGCACCATAGGGCAGAAGTATCAGAGCACCATAGGGCAGAAGTATCAGAGCACCATAGGGCAGAAGTATCAGAGCACCATAGGGCAGAGGTATCAGTGCACCATAGGGCAGAAGTATCAGAGCACCATAGGGCAGAAGTATCAGAGCACCATAGGGCAGAAGTATCAGAGCACCATAGGGCAGAGGTATCAGAGCACCATAGGGCAGAAGTATCAGAGCACCATAGGGCAGAGGTATCAGAGCACCATAGGGCAGAGGTATCAGAGCACCATAGGGCAGAGGTATCAGAGCACCATAGGGCAGAAGTATCAGAGCACCATAGGGCAGAAGTATCAGAGCACCATAGGGCAGAAGTATCAGAGCACCATAGGGCAGAGGTATCAGAGCACCATAGGGCAGAAGTATCAGAGCACCATAGGGCAGAAGTATCAGAGCACCATAGGGCAGAAGAATCAGAGCACCATAGGGCAGAAGTATAAGAGCACCATAGGGCAGAAGTATCAGAGCACCATAGGGCAAGAGTATCAGAGCACCATAGGGCAGAGGTATCAGTGCACCATAGGGCAGAAGTATCAGAGCACCATAGGGCAGAAGTATCAGAGCACCATAGGGCAGAAGTATCAGAGCACCATAGGGCAGAAGTATCAGAGCACCATAGGGCAGAAGTATCAGAGCACCATAGGGCAGAGGTATCAGTGCACCATAGGGCAGAAGTATCAGAGCACCATAGGGCAGAAGTATCAGAGCACCATAGGGCAGAAGTATCAGAGCACCATAGGGCAGAGGTATCAGAGCACCATAGGGCAGAAGTATCAGAGCACCATAGGACAGAGGTATCAGAGCACCATAGGGCAGAGGTATCAGAGCACCATAGGGCAGAGGTATCAGAGCACCATAGGGCAGAGGTATCAGAGCACCATAGGGCAGAGGTATCAGAGCACCATAGGGCAGAAGTATCAGAGCACCATAGGGCAGAAGTATCAGAGCACCATAGGGCAGAAGTATCAGAGCACCATAGGGCAGAAGTATCAGAGCACCATAGGGCAGAGGTATCAGAGCACCAAAGGGCAGAAGTATCAGAGCACCATAGGGCAGAGGTATCAGAGCACCAAAGGGCAGAAGTATCAGAGCACCATAGGGCAGAAGTATCAGAGCACCATAGGGCAGAGGTATCAGCGCACCATAGGGCAGAGGTATCAGAGCACCATAGGGCGGACGTATCAGAGCACCATAGGGCAGAAGTATCAGAGCACCATAGGGCAGAAGTATCAGCGCACCATAAGGCAGAGGTATCAGAGCACCATAGGGCAGAAGTATCAGAGCACCATAGGGCAGAAGTGTCAGAGCACCATAGGGCAGAAGTGTCAGAGCACCATAGGGCAGAAGTATCAGAGCACCATAGGGCAGAAGTATCAGAGCACCATAGGGCAGAGGTATTAGAGCACCATAGGGCAGAAGTATCAGAGCACCATAAGGCAGAGGTATCAGAGCACCATAGGGCAGAGGTATCAGCGCACCATAGGGCAGAAGTATCAGAGCACCATAGGGCAGAAGTATCAGAGCACCATAGGGCAGAGGTATCAGAGCACCATAGGGCAGAAGTATCAGAGCACCATAGGGCAGAAGTATCAGAGCACCATAGGGCAGAGGTATCAGAGCACCATAGGGCAGAAGTATCAGAGCACCATAGGGCAGAGGCATCAGAGCACCATAGGGCAGAAGTATCAGAGCACCATAGGGCAGAAGTATCAGAGCACCATAGGGCAGAAGTATCAGAGCACCATAGGGCAGAAGTATCAGAGCACCATAGGGCAGAGGTATCAGAGCACCATAGGGCAGAAGTATCAGAGCACCATAAGGCAGAGGTATCAGAGCACCATAGGGCAGAAGTATCAGAGCACCATAAGGCAGAAGTATCAGAGCACCATAGGGCAGAAGTATCAGAGCACCATAGGGCAGAAGTGTCAGAGCACCATAGGGCAGAAGTGTCAGAGCACCATAGGGCAGAAGTATCAGAGCACCATAGGGCAGAAGTATCAGAGCACTATAGGGCAGAGGAATTAGAGCACCATAGGGCAGAAGTATCAGAGCACCATAGGGCAGAAGTATCATAGCACCATAGGGCAGAGGTATCAGAGCACCATAGGGCAGAAGTATCAGAGCACCATAAGGCAGAGGTATAAGAGCACCATAGGGCAGAGGTATCAGCGCACCATAGGGCAGAAGTATCAGAGCACCATAGGGCAGAAGTATCAGAGCACCATAGGGCAGAGGTATCAGAGCACCATAGGGCAGAGGTATCAGAGCACCATAGGGCAGAAGTATCAGAGCACCATAGGGCAGAAGTATCAGAGCACCATAGGGCAGAAGTATCAGAGCACCATAGGGCAGAAGTATCAGAGCACCATAGGGCAGAGGTATCAGAGCACCATAGGGCAGAAGTATCAGAGCACCATAAGGCAGAGGTATAAGAGCACCATAGGGCAGAGGTATCAGCGCACCATAGGGCAGAAGTATCAGAGCACCATAGGGCAGAAGTATCAGAGCACCATAGGGCAGAGGTATCAGAGCACCATAGGGCAGAGGTATCAGAGCACCATAGGGCAGAAGTATCAGAGCACCATAGGGCAGAAGTATCAGAGCACCATAGGGCAGAAGTATCAGAGCACCATAGGGCAGAAGTATCAGAGCACCATAGGGCAGAGGTATCAGAGCACCATAGGGCAGAAGTATCAGAGCACCATAGGGCAGAAGTATCAGAGCACCATAGGGCAGAGGTATCAGAGCACCATAGGGCAGAAGTATCAGCGCTCCATAGGGCAGAAGTATCAGAGCACCATAGGGCAGAAGTATCAGAGCACCATAGGGCAGAGATATCAGAGCACCAAAGGGCAGAAGTATCAGAGCACCATAGGGCAGAAGTATCAGAGCACCATAGGGCAGAAGTATCAGAGCACCATAGGGCAGAAGTATCAGAGCACCATAGGGCAGAGGTATCAGAGCACCATAGGGCAGAAGTATCAGAGCACCATAGGGCAGAAGTATCAGAGCACCATAGGGCAGAGGTATCAGAGCACCATAGGGCAGAAGTATCAGCGCTCCATAGGGCAGAAGTATCAGAGCACCATAGGGCAGAAGTATCAGAGCACCATAGGGCAGAGATATCAGAGCACCAAAGGGCAGAAGTATCAGAGCACCATAGGGCAGAAGTATCAGAGCACCATAGGGCAGAGGTATCAGCGCACCATAGGGCAGAGGTATCAGAGCACCATAGGGCGGACGTATCAGAGCACCATAGGGCAGAAGTATCAGAGCACCATAGGGCAGAAGTATCAGCGCACCATAGGGCAGAAGTATCAGAGCACCATAGGGCAGAAGTATCAGAGCACCATAGGGCAGAAGTATCAGAGCACCATAGGGCAGAAGTATCAGAGCACCATAGGGCAGAAGTGTCAGAGCACCATAGGGCAGAAGTGTCAGAGCACCATAGGGCAGAAGTATCAGAGCACCATAGGGCAGAAGTATCAGAGCACCATAGGGCAGAAGTATCAGAGCACCATAGGGCAGAAGTATCAGAGCACCATAGGGCAGAAGTATCAGAGCACCATAGGGCAGAAGTATCAGAGCACCATAGGGCAGAAGTATCAGAGCACCATAGGGCAGAAGTATCAGAGCACCATAGGGCAGAAGTATCAGAGCACCATAGGGCAGAGGTATCAGAGCACCATAGGGCAGAAGTATCAGAGCACCATAGGGCAGAAGTATCAGAGCACCATAGGGCAGAAGTATCAGAGCACTATAGGGCAGAAGTATCAGAGCACCATAGGGCAGAAGTATCAGAGCACCATAGGGCAGAAGTATCAGAGCACCATAAGGCAGAAGTATCAGAGCACCATAGGGCAGAAGTATCAGAGCACCATAGGGCAGAAGTGTCAGAGCACCATAGGGCAGAAGTGTCAGAGCACCATAGGGCAGAAGTATCAGAGCACCATAGGGGCAGAAGTATCAGAGCACTATAGGGCAGAGGAATTAGAGCACCATAGGGCAGAAGTATCAGAGCACCATAGGGCAGAAGTATCATAGCACCATAGGGCAGAGGTATCAGAGCACCATAGGGCAGAAGTATCAGAGCACCATAAGGCAGAGGTATAAGAGCACCATAGGGCAGAGGTATCGGCGCACCATAGGGCAGAAGTATCAGAGCACCATAGGGCAGAAGTATCAGAGCACCATAGGGCAGAGGTATCAGAGCACCATAGGGCAGAGGTATCAGAGCACCATAGGGCAGAAGTATCAGAGCACCATAGGGCAGAAGTATCAGAGCACCATAGGGCAGAAGTATCAGAGCACCATAGGGCAGAGGTATCAGAGCACCATAGGGCAGAAGTATCAGAGCACCATAAGGCAGAGGTATAAGAGCACCATAGGGCAGAGGTATCAGCGCACCATAGGGCAGAAGTATCAGAGCACCATAGGGCAGAAGTATCAGAGCACCATAGGGCAGAGGTATCAGAGCACCATAGGGCAGAGGTATCAGAGCACCATAGGGCAGAAGTATCAGAGCACCATAGGGCAGAAGTATCAGAGCACCATAGGGCAGAAGTATCAGAGCACCATAGGGCAGAAGTATCAGAGCACCATAGGGCAGAGGTATCAGAGCACCATAGGGCAGAAGTATCAGAGCACCATAGGGCAGAAGTATCAGAGCACCATAGGGCAGAGGTATCAGAGCACCATAGGGCAGAAGTATCAGCGCTCCATAGGGCAGAAGTATCAGAGCACCATAGGGCAGAAGTATCAGAGCACCATAGGGCAGAGATATCAGAGCACCAAAGGGCAGAAGTATCAGAGCACCATAGGGCAGAAGTATCAGAGCACCATAGGGCAGAAGTATCAGAGCACCATAGGGCAGAAGTATCAGAGCACCATAGGGCAGAGGTATCAGAGCACCATAGGGCAGAAGTATCAGAGCACCATAGGGCAGAAGTATCAGAGCACCATTGGGCAGAGGTATCAGAGCACCATAGGGCAGAAGTATCAGCGCTCCATAGGGCAGAAGTATCAGAGCACCATAGGGCAGAAGTATCAGAGCACCATAGGGCAGAGATATCAGAGCACCAAAGGGCAGAAGTATCAGAGCACCATAGGGCAGAAGTATCAGAGCACCATAGGGCAGAGGTATCAGCGCACCATAGGGCAGAGGTATCAGAGCACCATAGGGCGGACGTATCAGAGCACCATAGGGCAGAAGTATCAGAGCACCATAGGGCAGAAGTATCAGCGCACCATAGGGCAGAAGTATCAGAGCACCATAGGGCAGAAGTATCAGAGCACCATAGGGCAGAAGTATCAGAGCACCATAGGGCAGAAGTATCAGAGCACCATAGGGCAGAAGTGTCAGAGCACCATAGGGCAGAAGTGTCAGAGCACCATAGGGCAGAAGTATCAGAGCACCATAGGGCAGAAGTATCAGAGCACCATAGGGCAGAAGTATCAGAGCACCATAGGGCAGAAGTATCAGAGCACCATAGGGCAGAAGTATCAGAGCACCATAGGGCAGAAGTATCAGAGCACCATAGGGCAGAAGTATCAGAGCACCATAGGGCAGAAGTATCAGAGCACCATAGGGTAGAAGTATCAGAGCACCATAGGGCAGAGGTATCAGAGCACCATAGGGCAGAAGTATCAGAGCACCATAGGGCAGAAGTATCAGAGCACCATAGGGCAGAAGTATCAGAGCACTATAGGGCAGAAGTATCAGAGCACCATAGGGCAGAAGTATCAGAGCACCATAGGGCAGAAGTATCAGAGCACCATAGGGCAGAGGTATCAGTGCACCATAGGGCAGAAGTATCAGAGCACCATAGGGCAGAAGTATCAGAGCACCATAGTGCAGAAGTATGAGAGCACCATAGGGCAGAGGTATCAGAGCACCATAGGGCAGAAGTATCAGAGCACCATAGGGCAGAGGTATCAGAGCACCATAGGGCAGAGGTATCAGAGCACCATAGGGCAGAGGTATCAGAGCACCATAGGGCCGAGGTATCAGAGCACCATAGGGCAGAAGTATCAGAGCACCATAGGGCAGAAGTATCAGAGCACCATAGGGCAGAGTTATCAGAGCACCATAGGGCAGTAGTATCAGAGCACCATAGGGCAGAAGTATAAGAGCACCATAGGGCAGAAGTATCAGAGCACCATAGGGCAGAAGTATCAGAGCACCATAGGGCAGAGGTATCAGAGCACCATAGGGCAGAAGTATCAGAGCACCATAGGGCAGAAGTATCAGAGCACCATAGGGCAGAAGTATCAGAGCACCATAGGGCAGAAGTATCAGAGCACCATAGGGCAGAAGTATCAGAGCACCATAGGGCAGAAGTATCAGAGCACCATAGGGCAGAGGTATCAGAGCACCATAGGGCAGAAGTATCAGAGCACCATAGGGCAGAAGTATCAGAGCACCATAGGGCAGAAGTATCAGAGCACCATAGGGCAGAAGTATCAGAGCACCATAGGGCAGAGGTATCAGAGCACCATAGGGCAGAAGTATCAGAGCACCATAAGGCAGAGGTATCAGAGCACCATAGGGCAGAAGTATCAGAGCACCATAAGGCAGAAGTATCAGAGCACCATAGGGCAGAAGTATCAGAGCACCATAGGGCAGAAGTGTCAGAGCACCATAGGGCAGAAGTGTCAGAGCACCATAGGGCAGAAGTATCAGAGCACCATAGGGCAGAAGTATCAGAGCACCATAGGGCAGAGGTATTAGAGCACCATAGGGCAGAAGTATCAGAGCACCATAAGGCAGAGGTATCAGAGCACCATAGGGCAGAGGTATCAGCGCACCATAGGGCAGAAGTATCAGAGCACCATAGGGCAGAAGTATCAGAGCACCATAGGGCAGAGGTATCAGAGAACCATAGGGCAGAGGTATCAGAGCACCATAGGGCAGAAGTATCAGAGCACCATAGGGCAGAAGTATCAGAGCACCATAGG
The DNA here is from genome assembly GCF_031893055.1 of Leptodactylus fuscus. NCBI lineage: Eukaryota > Metazoa > Chordata > Amphibia > Anura > Leptodactylidae > Leptodactylus > Leptodactylus fuscus. Next base: position 21,732,391 of record NC_134268.1, read on the forward strand.
GCAGAAGTATCAGAGCACCATAGGGCAGAAGTATCAGAGCACCATAGGGCAGAAGTATCAGAGCACCATAGGGCAGAAGTATCAGAGCACCATAGGGCAGAGGTATCAGAGCACCATAGGGCAGAAGTATCAGAGCATCATAAGGCAGAGGTATCAGAGCACCATAGGGCAGAAGTATCAGAGCACCATAAGGCAGAAGCATCAGAGCACCATAGGGCAGAAGTATCAGAGCACCATAGGGCAGAAGTGTCAGAGCACCATAGGGCAGAAGTGTCAGAGCACCATAGGGCAGAAGCATCAGAGCACCATAGGGCAGAAGTATCAGAGCACCATAGGGCAGAAGTATCAGAGCACCATAGGGCAGAACTATCAGAGCACCATAAGGCAGAGGTATCAGAGCACCATAGGGCAGAGGTGTCAGCGCACCATAGGGCAGAAGTATCAGAGCACCATAGGGCAGAAGTATCAGAGCACCATAGGGCAGAAGTATAAGAGCACCATAGGGCAGAAGTATCAGAGCACCATAGGCAGAAGTATAAGAGCACCATAGGGCAGAAGTATCAGAGCACCATAGGGCAGAAGTATCAGAGCACCATAGGGCAGAAGTATCAGAGCACCATAGGGCAGAGGTATCAGTGCACCATAGGGCAGAAGTATCAGAGCACCATAGGGCAGAAGTATCAGAGCACCATAGGGCAGAAGTATCAGAGCACCATAGGGCAGAAGTATCAGAGCACCATAGGGCAGAAGTATCAGAGCACCATAGGGCAGAGGTATCAGTGCACCATAGGGCAGAAGTATCAGAGCACCATAGGGCAGAAGTATCAGAGCACCATAGGGCAGAAGTATCAGAGCACCATAGGGCAGAGGTATCAGAGCACCATAGGGCAGAGGTATCAGAGCACCATAGGGCAGAGGTATCAGAGCACCATAGGGCAGAGGTATCAGAGCACCATAGGGCAGAGGTATCAGAGCACCATAGGGCAGAAGTATCAGAGCACCATAGGGCAGAAGTATCAGAGCACCATAGGGCAGAGGTATCAGTGCACCATAGGGCAGAAGTATCAGAGCACCATAGGGCAGAAGTATCAGAGCACCATAGGGCAGAAGTATCAGAGCACCATAGGGCAGAGGTATCAGAGCACCATAGGGCAGAGGTATCAGAGCACCATAGGGCAGAGGTATCAGAGCACCATAGGGCAGAGGTATCAGAGCACCATAGGGCAGAGGTATCAGAGCACCATAGGGCAGAGGTATCAGAGCACCATAGGGCAGAAGTATCAGAGCACCATAGGGCAGAAGTATCAGAGCACCATAGGGCAGAAGTATCAGAGCACCATAGGGCAGAAGTATCAGAGCACCATAGGGCAGAGGTATCAGAGCACCATAGGGCAGAGGTATCAGAGCACCATAAGGCAGAGGTATCAGAGCACCATAGGGCAGAAGTATCAGAGCACCATAAGGCAGAAGTATCAGAGCACCATAGGGCAGAAGTATCAGAGCACCATAGGGCAGAAGTATCAGAGCACCATAGGGCAGAAGTATCAGAGCACCATAGGGCAGAGGTATCAGTGCACCATAGGGCAGAAGTATCAGAGCACCATAGGGCAAAAGTATCAGAGCACCATAGGGCAGAAGTATCAGAGCACCATAGGGCAGAGGTATCAGAGCACCATAGGGCAGAAGTATCAGAGCACCATAGGGCAGAGGTATCAGAGCACCATAGGGCAGAGGTATCAGAGCACCATAGGGCAGAGGTATCAGAGCACCATAGGGCAGAGGTATCAGAGCACCATAGGGCAGAAGTATCAGAGCACCATAGGGCAGAAGAATCAGAGCACCATAGGGCAGAAGTATAAGAGCACCATAGGGCAGAAGTATCAGAGCACCATAGGGCAAGAGTATCAGAGCACCATAGGGCAGAGGTATCAGTGCACCATAGGGCAGAAGTATCAGAGCACCATAGGGCAGAAGTATCAGAGCACCATAGGGCAGAAGTATCAGAGCACCATAGGGCAGAAGTATCAGAGCACCATAGGGCAGAGGTATCAGTGCACCATAGGGCAGAAGTATCAGAGCACCATAGGGCAGAAGTATCAGAGCACCATAGGGCAGAAGTATCAGAGCACCATAGGGCAGAGGTATCAGAGCACCATAGGGCAGAAGTATCAGAGCACCATAGGGCAGAGGTATCAGAGCACCATAGGGCAGAGGTATCAGAGCACCATAGGGCAGAGGTATCAGAGCACCATAGGGCAGAAGTATCAGAGCACCATAGGGCAGAAGTATCAGAGCACCATAGGGCAGAAGTATCAGAGCACCATAGGGCAGAGGTATCAGTGCACCATAGGGCAGAAGTATCAGAGCACCATAGGGCAGAAGTATCAGAGCACCATAGGGCAGAAGTATCAGAGCACCATAGGGCAGAGGTATCAGAGCACCATAGGGCAGAAGTATCAGAGCACCATAGGGCAGAGGTATCAGAGCACCATAGGGCAGAGGTATCAGAGCACCATAGGGCAGAGGTATCAGAGCACCATAGGGCAGAAGTATCAGAGCACCATAGGGCAGAAGTATCAGAGCACCATAGGGCAGAAGTATCAGAGCACCATAGGGCAGAGGTATCAGAGCACCATAGGGCAGAAGTATCAGAGCACCATAGGGCAGAAGTATCAGAGCACCATAGGGCAGAAGAATCAGAGCACCATAGGGCAGAAGTATAAGAGCACCATAGGGCAGAAGTATCAGAGCACCATAGGGCAAGAGTATCAGAGCACCATAGGGCAGAGGTATCAGTGCACCATAGGGCAGAAGTATCAGAGCACCATAGGGCAGAAGTATCAGAGCACCATAGGGCAGAAGTATCAGAGCACCATAGGGCAGAAGTATCAGAGCACCATAGGGCAGAAGTATCAGAGCACCATAGGGCAGAGGTATCAGTGCACCATAGGGCAGAAGTATCAGAGCACCATAGGGCAGAAGTATCAGAGCACCATAGGGCAGAAGTATCAGAGCACCATAGGGCAGAGGTATCAGAGCACCATAGGGCAGAAGTATCAGAGCACCATAGGGCAGAGGTATCAGAGCACCATAGGGCAGAGGTATCAGAGCACCATAGGGCAGAGGTATCAGAGCACCATAGGGCAGAAGTATCAGAGCACCATAGGGCAGAAGTATCAGAGCACCATAGGGCAGAAGTATCAGAGCACCATAGGGCAGAGGTATCAGTGCACCATAGGGCAGAAGTATCAGAGCACCATAGGGCAGAAGTATCAGAGCACCATAGGGCAGAAGTATCAGAGCACCATAGGGCAGAGGTATCAGAGCACCATAGGGCAGAAGTATCAGAGCACCATAGGGCAGAGGTATCAGAGCACCATAGGGCAGAGGTATCAGAGCACCATAGGGCAGAGGTATCAGAGCACCATAGGGCAGAAGTATCAGAGCACCATAGGGCAGAAGTATCAGAGCACCATAGGGCAGAAGTATCAGAGCACCATAGGGCAGAAGTATCAGAGCACCATAGGGCAGAGGTATCAGAGCACCAAAGGGCAGAAGTATCAGAGCACCATAGGGCAGAGGTATCAGAGCACCAAAGGGCAGAAGTATCAGAGCACCATAGGGCAGAAGTATCAGAGCACCATAGGGCAGAGGTATCAGCGCACCATAGGGCAGAGGTATCAGAGCACCATAGGGCGGACGTATCAGAGCACCATAGGGCAGAAGTATCAGAGCACCATAGGGCAGAAGTATCAGCGCACCATAGGGCAGAGGTATCAGAGCACCATAGGGCAGAAGTATCAGAGCACCATAGGGCAGAAGTATCAGAGCACCATAGGGCAGAAGTGTCAGAGCACCATAGGGCAGAAGTATCAGAGCACCATAGGGCAGAAGTGTCAGAGCACCATAGGGCAGAAGTATCAGAGCACCATAGGGCAGAAGTATCAGAGCACCATAGGGCAGAAGTGTCAGAGCACCATAGGGCAGAAGTATCAGAGCACCATAGGGCAGAAGTATCAGAGCACCATAGGGCAGAGGTATCAGAGCACCATAGGGCAGAGGTATTAGAGCACCATACGGCAGAGGTATCAGAGCACCATAGGGCAGAAGTATCAGAGCACCATAGGGCAGAAGTATCAGAGCACCATAGGGCAGAAGTATCAGAGCACCATAGGGCAGAGGTATCAGAGCACCATAGGGCAGAAGTATCAGAGCACCATAGGGCAGAAGTATCAGAGCACCATAGGGCAGAAGTATCAGAGCACCATAGGGCAGAAGTATCAGAGCACCATAGGGCAGAGGTATCAGAGCACCATAGGGCAGAAGTATCAGAGCACCATAAGGCAGAGGTATCAGAGCACCATAGGGCAGAAGTATCAGAGCACCATAAGGCAGAAGTATCAGAGCACCATAGGGCAGAAGTATCAGAGCACCATAGGGCAGAAGTGTCAGAGCACCATAGGGCAGAAGTGTCAGAGCACCATAGGGCAGAAGTATCAGAGCACCATAGGGCAGAAGTATCAGAGCACCATAGGGCAGAGGTATTAGAGCACCATAGGGCAGAAGTATCAGAGCACCATAAGGCAGAGGTATCAGAGCACCATAGGGCAGAGGTATCAGCGCACCATAGGGCAGAAGTATCAGAGCACCATAGGGCAGAAGTATCAGAGCACCATAGGGCAGAGGTATCAGAGCACCATAGGGCAGAAGTATCAGAGCACCATAGGGCAGAAGTATCAGAGCACCATAGGGCAGAGGTATCAGAGCACCATAGGGCAGAAGTATCAGAGCACCATAGGGCAGAGGCATCAGAGCACCATAGGGCAGAAGTATCAGAGCACCATAGGGCAGAAGTATCAGAGCACCATAGGGCAGAAGTATCAGAGCACATAGGGCAGAAGTATCAGAGCACCATAGGGCAGAGGTATCAGAGCACCATAGGGCAGAAGTATCAGAGCACCATAAGGCAGAGGTATCAGAGCACCATAGGGCAGAAGTATCAGAGCACCATAAGGCAGAAGTATCAGAGCACCATAGGGCAGAAGTATCAGAGCACCATAGGGCAGAAGTGTCAGAGCACCATAGGGCAGAAGTGTCAGAGCACCATAGGGCAGAAGTATCAGAGCACCATAGGGCAGAAGTATCAGAGCACTATAGGGCAGAGGAATTAGAGCACCATAGGGCAGAAGTATCAGAGCACCATAGGGCAGAAGTATCATAGCACCATAGGGCAGAGGTATCAGAGCACCATAGGGCAGAAGTATCAGAGCACCATAAGGCAGAGGTATAAGAGCACCATAGGGCAGAGGTATCAGCGCACCATAGGGCAGAAGTATCAGAGCACCATAGGGCAGAAGTATCAGAGCACCATAGGGCAGAGGTATCAGAGCACCATAGGGCAGAGGTATCAGAGCACCATAGGGCAGAAGTATCAGAGCACCATAGGGCAGAAGTATCAGAGCACCATAGGGCAGAAGTATCAGAGCACCATAGGGCAGAAGTATCAGAGCACCATAGGGCAGAGGTATCAGAGCACCATAGGGCAGAAGTATCAGAGCACCATAAGGCAGAGGTATAAGAGCACCATAGGGCAGAGGTATCAGCGCACCATAGGGCAGAAGTATCAGAGCACCATAGGGCAGAAGTATCAGAGCACCATAGGGCAGAGGTATCAGAGCACCATAGGGCAGAGGTATCAGAGCACCATAGGGCAGAAGTATCAGAGCACCATAGGGCAGAAGTATCAGAGCACCATAGGGCAGAAGTATCAGAGCACCATAGGGCAGAAGTATCAGAGCACCATAGGGCAGAGGTATCAGAGCACCATAGGGCAGAAGTATCAGAGCACCATAGGGCAGAAGTATCAGAGCACCATAGGGCAGAGGTATCAGAGCACCATAGGGCAGAAGTATCAGCGCTCCATAGGGCAGAAGTATCAGAGCACCATAGGGCAGAAGTATCAGAGCACCATAGGGCAGAGATATCAGAGCACCAAAGGGCAGAAGTATCAGAGCACCATAGGGCAGAAGTATCAGAGCACCATAGGGCAGAAGTATCAGAGCACCATAGGGCAGAGGTATCAGAGCACCATAGGGCAGAAGTATCAGAGCACCATAGGGCAGAAGTATCAGAGCACCATAGGGCAGAGGTATCAGAGCACCATAGGGCAGAAGTATCAGCGCTCCATAGGGCAGAAGTATCAGAGCACCATAGGGCAGAAGTATCAGAGCACCATAGGGCAGAGATATCAGAGCACCAAAGGGCAGAAGTATCAGAGCACCATAGGGCAGAAGTATCAGAGCACCATAGGGCAGAGGTATCAGCGCACCATAGGGCAGAGGTATCAGAGCACCATAGGGCGGACGTATCAGAGCACCATAGGGCAGAAGTATCAGAGCACCATAGGGCAGAAGTATCAGCGCACCATAGGGCAGAAGTATCAGAGCACCATAGGGCAGAAGTATCAGAGCACCATAGGGCAGAAGTATCAGAGCACCATAGGGCAGAAGTATCAGAGCACCATAGGGCAGAAGTGTCAGAGCACCATAGGGCAGAAGTGTCAGAGCACCATAGGGCAGAAGTATCAGAGCACCATAGGGCAGAAGTATCAGAGCACCATAGGGCAGAAGTATCAGAGCACCATAGGGCAGAAGTATCAGAGCACCATAGGGCAGAAGTATCAGAGCACCATAGGGCAGAAGTATCAGAGCACCATAGGGCAGAAGTATCAGAGCACCATAGGGCAGAAGTATCAGAGCACCATAGGGCAGAAGTATCAGAGCACCATAGGGCAGAGGTATCAGAGCACCATAGGGCAGAAGTATCAGAGCACCATAGGGCAGAAGTATCAGAGCACCATAGGGCAGAAGTATCAGAGCACTATAGGGCAGAAGTATCAGAGCACCATAGGGCAGAAGTATCAGAGCACCATAGGGCAGAAGTATCAGAGCACCATAAGGCAGAAGTATCAGAGCACCATAGGGCAGAAGTATCAGAGCACCATAGGGCAGAAGTGTCAGAGCACCATAGGCAGAAGTGTCAGAGCACCATAGGGCAGAAGTATCAGAGCACCATAGGGCAGAAGTATCAGAGCACTATAGGGCAGAGGAATTAGAGCACCATAGGGCAGAAGTATCAGAGCACCATAGGGCAGAAGTATCATAGCACCATAGGGCAGAGGTATCAGAGCACCATAGGGCAGAAGTATCAGAGCACCATAAGGCAGAGGTATAAGAGCACCATAGGGCAGAGGTATCAGCGCACCATAGGGCAGAAGTATCAGAGCACCATAGGGCAGAAGTATCAGAGCACCATAGGGCAGAGGTATCAGAGCACCATAGGGCAGAGGTATCAGAGCACCATAGGGCAGAAGTATCAGAGCACCATAGGGCAGAAGTATCAGAGCACCATAGGGCAGAAGTATCAGAGCACCATAGGGCAGAAGTATCAGAGCACCATAGGGCAGAGGTATCAGAGCACCATAGGGCAGAAGTATCAGAGCACCATAAGGCAGAGGTATAAGAGCACCATAGGGCAGAGGTATCAGCGCACCATAGGGCAGAAGTATCAGAGCACCATAGGGCAGAAGTATCAGAGCACCATAGGGCAGAAGTATCAGAGCACCATAGGGCAGAGGTATCAGAGCACCATAGGGCAGAGGTATCAGAGCACCATAGGGCAGAGGTATCAGAGCACCATAGGGCAGAGGTATCAGAGCACCATAGGGCAGAGGTATCAGAGCACCATAGGGCAGAAGTATCAGAGCACCATAGGGCAGAAGTATCAGAGCACCATAGGGCAGAGGTATCAGTGCACCATAGGGCAGAAGTATCAGAGCACCATAGGGCAGAAGTATCAGAGCACCATAGGGCAGAAGTATCAGAGCACCATAGGGCAGAGGTATCAGAGCACCATAGGGCAGAGGTATCAGAGCACCATAGGGCAGAGGTATCAGAGCACCATAGGGCAGAGGTATCAGAGCACCATAGGGCAGAGGTATCAGAGCACCATAGGGCAGAGGTATCAGAGCACCATAGGGCAGAAGTATCAGAGCACCATAGGGCAGAAGTATCAGAGCACCATAGGGCAGAAGTATCAGAGCACCATAGGGCAGAAGTATCAGAGCACCATAGGGCAGAGGTATCAGAGCACCATAGGGCAGAGGTATCAGAGCACCATAAGGCAGAGGTATCAGAGCACCATAGGGCAGAAGTATCAGAGCACCATAAGGCAGAAGTATCAGAGCACCATAGGGCAGAAGTATCAGAGCACCATAGGGCAGAAGTATCAGAGCACCATAGGGCAGAAGTATCAGAGCACCATAGGGCAGAGGTATCAGTGCACCATAGGGCAGAAGTATCAGAGCACCATAGGGCAAAAGTATCAGAGCACCATAGGGCAGAAGTATCAGAGCACCATAGGGCAGAGGTATCAGAGCACCATAGGGCAGAAGTATCAGAGCACCATAGGGCAGAGGTATCAGAGCACCATAGGGCAGAGGTATCAGAGCACCATAGGGCAGAGGTATCAGAGCACCATAGGGCAGAGGTATCAGAGCACCATAGGGCAGAAGTATCAGAGCACCATAGGGCAGAAGAATCAGAGCACCATAGGGCAGAGAAGTATAAGAGCACCATAGGGCAGAAGTATCAGAGCACCATAGGGCAAGAGTATCAGAGCACCATAGGGCAGAGGTATCAGTGCACCATAGGGCAGAAGTATCAGAGCACCATAGGGCAGAAGTATCAGAGCACCATAGGGCAGAAGTATCAGAGCACCATAGGGCAGAAGTATCAGAGCACCATAGGGCAGAGGTATCAGTGCACCATAGGGCAGAAGTATCAGAGCACCATAGGGCAGAAGTATCAGAGCACCATAGGGCAGAAGTATCAGAGCACCATAGGGCAGAGGTATCAGAGCACCATAGGGCAGAAGTATCAGAGCACCATAGGGCAGAGGTATCAGAGCACCATAGGGCAGAGGTATCAGAGCACCATAGGGCAGAGGTATCAGAGCACCATAGGGCAGAAGTATCAGAGCACCATAGGGCAGAAGTATCAGAGCACCATAGGGCAGAAGTATCAGAGCACCATAGGGCAGAGGTATCAGTGCACCAA